>NC_087244.1:1708243-1956066 GCF_034640455.1 Diachasmimorpha longicaudata
CCCAATCCAGTTGGGCCCATTCCCGAGAATTCCCCCAGTTGGGCCCAACTGAATTGGGCCCTGATTTCAACCCAGTCGGGCCCATTCCCGAGAATTCGTCCCACTTAGGGCCCAACTGGCTTGACATCCGGGGGCCTGACCCAGTTGGGCCCATTCCCGGGGATAAGGCCCAAAATTAAAAAAAATTATTTTTCTGTTTCAAGACTTTGAAAATGACAATCAGACGGCCCCTCAGCCATCACCCCCTTCCCCGTCATTTCCCGATGAATCAACTGCCTCGAACGACACCGATGGGCCCGTCCTACCCGATCTGAGAATCGTCCTTAATGCCCCTCATTATCACGGCGACGATAAGAAGGTGTTCAACTACCTGGAGTTCCGGGTGGGTAAGCCAGGGTATCATGGACACCTTGAACCCTCACCTCAGGCCCCAGGTCACCCTAGTCAGATGGAATATGGCGACCAGTACGGGGGGCCTTCCTCGGAGGGCATCACCTTCCTGAAGGACGAGGGCCCAGGTCTCTTCGGGGAGGCGTCGACTTCCTGGGGGGATGAAACTCCAGTCGATGGTATCGACGAGGATCTGGTGCTTTTGGGGAGTGAACTCCATGGAGATGATGCTGCTGGAGCAGTTCATCGTGTCGTGACCGAGGAATCGCCGACTTTACCGAGTCTCACAGCTGAGGAGGAGGTCTACAGGAGTCGAACAATTGCTCATTACAGTAAATTACTTCCCTGGCTTGATTATGTACTCGAGGAGTGAGGGATTAATTATAATGTACAATAAATATTGAATGGTAACAATTGTATGGGGATAATATGGGGTAAAAAGGTATTTTTTGTCGGTAATTTACCGACAAAAAAATTAATTGTCGGTATGTTACCGACAAAAAACATAAATTGTCGGTAATTGACCGACAAAAATTAATAAATTGTCGGTAATTTACCGACAAAAATAAATAAATTGTCGGTAATTTACCGACAAAAATAAATAAATGGTCGGTAATTTACCGACAAAAATAAATAAATTGTCGGTAGTTTACCGACAAAAATAAATAAATTGTCGGTATGTTACCGACGAAAAAGTAAATTGTCGGTAATGAATCGACAAAAGAATTAATTGTCGGTACGTTACCGACGAAATAAATAAATTGTCGGTACATTGCCGACGAAATAAATCTCCCTAGAGACTCCTAGGGACTTTAACATTTAGGGGTCTAGTTGTTTTTATGTCTTTCGTCTCAAAATACTTGTCAAATTTAACCAGCAGATGGTAATGATGGAGCGATCTGGTCTGCCACTCTCGATCGGTATACAGTTGCCTCAGTCGCCGACGTACCGCCGGAGTTGAAGGATATACAATGTGAACGCTCAATAGAATAAAAGTCAATAATTTTATTTGAATCAACGAAAGGGATCTAGACACATTTGTCTAGACACCAACGTAATTAACACTTTAATTAATCCACATGCTATCGAGTCACTATCGAGTGATCTGTTGGGGAGGCCATTGCCATCTACTGGCCTGCCTGAGTACCACCAACACTCACCTCAGTGTCATCTATTATAAATTACGATAAACCACCTGCACTGGCTGCCATAAATCCGCCATTTTGAATTCCAATAGGTAATCACTGAGAGCCCATAAACAACCGCATCATCAAAGTTATCTTATTACCAATGTCGGCGCACCGTTGGCGCACTGTCGGCGCACTGTCGGCGCACTGTCGGCGCACTGTTGGCGCACTGTCGGCACACTGTCGGCAGTACAACATCGATCCCCTGGACTCCCCTCAGAAATCTGCATCACTGGAATCATCACTATTGATCTCCACTATCAGAGGTCCACTAGTCCCACTGGATCCATCACTAGTCCCACGGGATCCCTCACTAGTCCCACGGGATCCATCACTAGTCCGACTGTATTCCTCACTAGTTCCACGGAATCCCTCATTAGTCCCACGGGATCCCTCACTAGTCCCACTGGATCCATCACTCGACAGATTGGAGGTATCACTCGGCCAGCTACAACTAGTCCACGTCGACGTACTCCCCGAGCTCGTATCATCAGAATCCGTATCCGAATCATCACCACCACTCTCACCAACCCCCAGGTGAATCCTATCAAGTTCCTCCACCACATCATGAATTGAATTCCCAATTATCAGATTACGTTCCTCAGGGACGTCATCACCGTTCCCCACTCCCTTCTCCTCCTCTTGAACAAGTCGAACCGCCGTCTCCAGCTCCACCAGGTCCAGCCCCATGTCCTCCTTCCTCAGTATGATACCATCGAGTGCCTCAGCGAGGGTCAGAATGAGGGAATCAGGTGCTCGTTGAATCCAAATGAGGTAATCCGTGATGTAGAGCGAATTCAGAAGGTACCTCGGCTCGAACGAGTGGATGAAGACGTGGTGGACATCGCAGAGTCTCTTCAGGATCGTCATCTTGCCCCTCTTCAGGATCTCCTGGACATCCTCCAGGACCTTCATGCAGTGATGTCGAAAGTGGAATAAAGTAGAGATATATATTGTAGAGGTAGTTTTTGAATATATCGATATCGATATTGATATTTTTATTTAGAGATATTGATGTATCGATGTATCGGGGTTTTTATTTTTAAGTTGTAAAAACGCAGGGTGATGGTTATTTTTTAGATGTGTAGATTAATTCGTCGTATTGCCACTGGTTTTATATGTTTTTCCACACCCATTACGTGATACATTTTGTCTGTCTATTTTTTTTGAAAAACTTCCATACAACACTAGACATGACTGGAGTGCTCGAATTATTTTGTTTACATACGTCAATTGATTATTGATTGAATTACTTAGTTACATTGGTTGAGAACTACAATCAGAAAAAACCAGAAATACCCTCGCGCTCGCGTTGAGGTTATAATACGCGGAACGGATAACAGACTGACATTGACAGACGACAGTTGAATTGACATTTACACTTGACAGACAAAGTTGCCAACTTAAAATCCAACTTTAGTACTAAATTAAAAAGCAGGAAATCGAGTCGACCATTAACAAAAAAAAAGTTTAAAAATGTTAGTATAAAAAAGGATTTAGAATATTTTGATCATAAATATATCGATTTTTATATCTTTTCAATACTTGTAATATTACATCGATACCTCGATATATCGAAACAATAAATATCGCTCAATAATATCGATACGTTGAAAAAATTATATCAATATATCGATATTTTTTTCGACAAGCCTACCTTCATGGCCAGGTCCCAGTGACGGTACAGGGGATAACACAACGATCGTCTCACCGACGTCCTCAGGACATCCCCCAGGGTGGAATATGTCTGGAACCAGGATAGGGTTCCAGATAATTTATTAATGGTCCATCCACTCTCCGACGTGTTCTCCCCCAGTGTCACTCGATGATCGTAGCACGAGGCGAAGAGAATGTCCACGAGACCATAAACCACCACCTGCTTCTCCCCGTCATCCAGGAGGTGCTCCTTGTTGGGAAGCTCCTTCAGCATGTCCTTCTCACCATCTGTCAGGATGGCGTCTGATGAGTCATACCACTTGGGCTTGAACATCATGATGGGTCCAATGGTGTCCTGGAAGTGCACTAGGTCCGCCATGTAATGGTCATCACTGAAATCGAATTTTTCGGCGGCTTCTCGAAGAATTTGTCGGTCTGTCGAGGGGGTGGAGTCAGGGTGAGGCAGGTCGACGACGTCTTTGAGCCAGTGGGACTGTGGGGGATGGGGTAAAGAGATTATTTTATTGATTAATTTAGGGAGGGGAGGGGAGGGGGATTGAATGGGGGAGGGGATGAGATTTGGTGATTGGGAGGGACTTTATGGTAGTGTTGTCGGAAATGGAATGAAGTATGGATATAGATTGTTATCGGTAATTTTAGAATATATCGATATCGATAAATCGATGTATCGAAACAATAAATATCGTAAGATAATGTCGATAGGTTGAAAAAAAATTGTATCGATATTTTTTTTTTTTTCGATATATCGATCTCGCTCGAATATCGATATTTTTATATATCGATATATATCGATGTATCGATACCTCGATATATCGAAACCATAAATATCGCTCAAAAATATCGATACGATGAAAAAAAATTATATCGATATTTTTTTTTTTCGATATATCGATGTATCGATATCGCTCGAATATCGATATTTTTATACATCGATATATCGAAAAAAAAATATCGAAACCTCGATATAGCGAAACAATAAATATCGCTCAATAATATCGATACGTTGAAAAAAATATATCGATATATCGATGTATCGATATTTTTTTCGATAAACCTACTTTAGGGTGTCCTCCAGGAGGTCACGTGACTTATTTGATGATTCCAATGGCGGATAATAATATTTTTTTGCCTCGATGGAACCCCCAGGTCAATGTTTTCTGTGTTTAACCTCAAAAAATCCTTTTCTTACAACTAACCCCACGAAATTGACCTTTTAATTGACAATTATCCAATTAAAAGTGTCACCCAAAGGGTTATCTCTGATTGTACCCCAACTACATCAACTTCAACCCCCAAAACTCCTTCCAAAACCTCCCCAACCACCAAATAAACCCCAAAACACATGATAAATCGAAGGGAACAATGAACTTACGCAAAATGACCTCAGGGCACCAGAAATTTTATTCCCAAATCCGTATTTTTGTTGTCCAGTGAGATTTTCAGACACTCCAGGAGTCACGGCCGTCTGGGGGATGAACCAATCGTCATCATCCCCCTGGTCTGTCTCTTCCAACAGGGGATCAACACCATCATGTTGAGCTGTTGGATTTCCAATCACTTCGATCATGGGTGAGATGCCCTTTTGTTTTTTAGGTGGAGCTAACAATGTCGTGATCATGTCCAAGTTCTCGAAGTGCTGTCCAGGGGTGACTTTTGAGAATTTAAGGATGAATTTTCCAGTGTCGCAGTCGTAAGACCCTTCGGAGGAGTCAGTCTCAACGATTTCTCCAGGTAGTTGGAGTCTGGTGAGGTAAAATCGATATATTTTCAGTTTTAATGTGTTTTTGATGATAAAAAACGATAAAAATGTTGATATTTTGGGTTTTATTTCGACATTTTGGATTTTATTATCGACATTTTGACATTTTTTTTCGCCATTTTGATATTTTATTTTCTCATTTTTCAGTTTCTGATGGGATAAATTCGATATATTTTCAGTTTTAATAACTTTTTAACGATAAAAACAATGAAAATGTTGATATTTCAGGTTTTATTTCGCCATTTTGGATTTATTATCGTCATTTTGACATTTTTTTCGCCATTTTGACATTTTATTTTCTCATTTTTCACTCTCTGATGGGGTAAATTCGATATATTTTCAGTTTTAATAAATTTTTAACATTAAAAAACGATGAAAAAGTTGATATTTTGGATTTGATTTCGCCATTTTGACATTTTTTTCGCCATTTTGGCCCTTTGTTTTCTCATTTTCCACCATTTTTTCCCCATTTTCCAACGATTCTTTGTCATTCAGAGCTTTGGAATCATTTTAGGCACCAACACACCATAATAACACCAATATTACCCCACATTATCATTAATTATTAACCCTATCTTGTCAATTAACAACAATTTAACAAACTTACCTCAAATAATACGGAGATGAGTAAAATCTGAAGTCATTTCCCTCGACGTAGACCTCGGTATCTTTGATATTAGCATAAAGTGCGTAAATAACCACCGTAACCTCTTCATCATCTTGCTGAAGCTCGAACCTGGGTGTCAACATGATGAATGATGTGATTGACGATGTCCCACCACCAACAACACGACGAAGTAATGGCGTCTCACATGTAACGACCACTAGCCCCCACCATCACCATCATCATTCCTCAATTTACACCTCAAAATCTGATAAAAACCAAAATTTCACGTCTTTGGTTCCTGACGAAGGGATTTATCGTTCCCCAGGTGAGCTGGACTCGTCATAAGGTCCTCCAGGACCCCCATCTTCCAGTCTGAATGTCCACCTGAAGCTGGAGAAGCCCCCACCCCCCTCCATCATCTGATTCTCCCATCAATGGCGTCCTAACCTCAAATGTCTCACGTGTCGCCAACGTGAGTCCCCAACGTGCACCGTACCCTCTATTGTCGCCAAAAACCCTTCAAAAATGTAAACTAACGTTCAATAAACAATAAACAATAACAATATTACGTTTAAACCCTTTGTAAAGCCCTTTTGTCATTAAAAAACGTGATTTTTGGTCGTGAAAAAGTGATTTTTCGTCGTGAAAAAGTGAGTTTTAGTCGTGAAAAAGTGATTTTTGGTCCTAAAAATCAGTGAATTCCCCAATAATGGCATCACGTGGTGCCCTACGGGACCAAGGGCCCAAGCACCTCTACCCCAAAAGCCTCATCTTCTCAGTATTCACAACAGAAGACATAAAAAACCTGAGTGTCGTCAAGATCTCAACTCCTTTGTCCTTCAACGTCCTGGGCCACCCCCTCAGAGGAGGCCTCTACGATCCCTCCCTGGGGCCCTTGAACGAGCATTCCGATCCCTGTGGTACCTGCGGTGAAAACATCTCCACCTGCACAGGACACTTTGGACACATTGAACTCCCAGTGCTGACTGTGAATCCTTTGTTCCACAAGATCGTCTGCAGTCTCATGAAATTGTCCTGTCTCCACTGCTACAAAATCCAAATCCCAGGGTACGTCAAGCTAATTCTGTCAGCAAAGCTCAAGCTCATCAACGATGGTTTCTACACTGACCTTGAGGAGCTGGATGGAGAGGTGTCATCGATGATGTTGGACCCTGGACTGGGTCAGGAGGCGCAGACAGAGCTGGCACGTGAAATTATCGACGAATTCATCACAAAATTGTACGAAAAAAGGAGATTCAGGGGTCAAATGTGTCAGGATGATGTCCAGGTGACCACGAAGAACGTCAATACCCTGTGGCAGACCCATGTGGAGGCTGTGGTGAAGATGCACAAGACTGGAAAGGTCTGTCTCTACTGTAAATTACCTATTTCCAAGATGTCGGTGTTCAAGGACAGGATTATGCTGTCCAAGTCTGGTGGGTATGATGAGGAGCACAGGGGAATTGCCCAGAAGACGTCGAGTGTCCTGGTGATGCCGGATCAGTCGAGAAAGTACATCAGACGAATTTGGGAGAACGACAAAGACATTTTGAAGGTAATTTTGGAATTTTAGGGTACGATATCGTGGTTTTTTAATCATAAAACGAGTCTCCAGGGGTTGTTTCACACCCTCCAGGGGTGGAAAACCATCTCCAGATCCTCCAGAAGCTACTCCTCAACCTCCCCATCCACCTCCAGCAACTGGTGGTCATCCAGACCCCAGAAAACATATTTTTTTCGACATATTTTGAGGTTATGTCACACCATTCTCCATCAACACATCCTCAAACCATCAGAACTGTCTCCAAATCCTCAATCAGAAGGTTCCACCGACTTAATCCACCCCCAGGAACCCCACCCACCCCCCCCACACACATCATCCCCATGAGATTATCATCCCCTGACCCCCTGATCACGTGATAAAACAATGAAATCACCAAAAAACGACGAATTTTAATTGTTTTCTGATTGTTATCCAGGTGATGGTGCCCTGTCTGGATCATTTGAACATTGAATACCCAGTTGATGTCTTCTACTTCGAAGTGATAGCTGTCCTACCCCCAATTGTCCGCCCCGTCAACTTCCTCGATGGACAATTGATCGAACATCCCCAGACACAAGTCTACAAACACATAATGCAGGACTGTCTTGTCCTCAGAAATATCATCCAAACAATTCAAGATGGCGACACCAGCCAACTCCCTGAAGAGGGTAAACTTGTGTTTGAGACTATTAGGGGTGCAACACCCCTGGAGAAGCTCCACAACGCTTGGTCAGGGCTTCAGGGGAATGTTGATCATCTGATGGACAGGGACATGACAAAAACAGCTGAATCAATGGTGTGTCAGGGATTGAAGCAGATTATTGAGAAGAAAGAGGGTGCAATCAGGATGCACATGATGGGAAAACGTGTTAATTATGCTGCTAGGTCAGTGATAACACCAGATCCTAACCTCAATATTGATGAGATTGGAATACCTGAGGCTTTTGCCCTGAAATTAACGTATCCAGTGCCTGTGACGCCCTGGAATGTTGCGGAGATGAGGGAGTTGGTGATGAATGGACCTGATCAGCATCCGGGGGCGGTGAAGATCGAGGGGGAGGATGGATTCGTCAGGAGGATCAATCCTAATGACAGAACTAGCAGGGAAGCTATTGCTAAGAGGCTTTTGACTGAGGGACATAAGAACGAAAAATCGGTTCAGGGGATTAAAATTGTTCATAGACATCTTCAGAATGGTGATGTGCTGCTGCTGAATCGTCAACCGACGCTTCATAAGCCCTCGATCATGGCCCACAAGGCCAGGATCCTCAAAGGTAATTAATGGAGTCAGTTGATTAATTGGGAGATGGATTTTTGGAGGTTATGGGGGTCGAGGTCGATAAAAACGGGGGTTGCAGGGGTTTATCACCTGTTTTACCCCTTTGTTAACGGTATTTAGGTATATTGAAGAGTGAATTGTGAGGTGAAAATGTTAATAACAAATTTTAGGGCGAGAAATGTCGGTAAACAATTGATTTTTAGTGGCGTTCTTTGTCTTTTGTGGTGTGTTGAACGACTTCACATGACGTTATCGTTATTGTCGTTGGTTAGGGGGCATTAAATGGGGGGTTGAAGTCCTGGGGGAGGTCCTCCCACCCTTGGAATTAAGGATAAGGGTTGGGTAAGTGAATTGTTCACGTGAAATCCTTGAAAACAATTTATTTCAGTCATTTTTTTGGTGAAATTTGGGTGAAGACAAAGGAATCTTCGAGGTTATGTTTGTAATTCACTAAAAATTAGGGGTGAGTTTTATTCACCCCGTTTTACCCCTTCATCACTGCTATCTACGCCCACTAAACACTGAACTATCAATTAAAAACATTAACAACAAATTTCACCCCAGGAAATCCCCTTAAACAATTAATTTTCAATCTCGTTCTTTGTCTCTTCCCTCCAACTCCCCACGACATCACCATCACTATCGCCCTCTAGGGCTCATTAAATATGAACTTGACGTCCTGCAGGTCCCCCTCCCCCTTCACAAACCACCCCAAACAATTAATCTTCACCATAACCTCTCATTCTGATCTTGAATTAATTATTTACCTCATCAACAGGTGAAAAAACCCTTCGACTTCACTATTCCAACTGCAAAGCCTACAACGCTGACTTCGATGGAGACGAGATGAACGTTCATTTCCCCCAGAATGAGGTATCCAGATCCGAGGGTTATCACATCGCCAATGTCCCCAATCAGTACCTCGTCCCAAAAGATGGCACCCCACTGGGAGGTCTCATTCAGGATCACGTTATCTCTGGAGTACGATTGACAGTTAGAGGTAAATTCCTTACGAAAGACGACTACATGCAGCTGGTTTATGCTGGCCTGTATGACCACCAGGGGGACATTCAGATCCTCCCCCCGACCATCATCAAACCCATCCAGTTGTGGTCGGGTAAGCAGGTGGTGTCCACCATCATCATCAACAGCATTCCTCGAGGTAAAGCCAGAATTAATCTGAAAGCTGGGGCCAAGATATCAGCAAAGTCCTGGGAGCAGCAGACCCCCAGGAAGTGGATCCATGGAAGAGAGTTCTTGGATCCCCTGATGATGTCCGAGGCAGATGTCGTCATCAGAAATGGTGAACTACTGTCTGGTGTTCTTGATAAAACTCATTACGGTGCTACTCCTTATGGATTAATTCATTGTATGTACGAACTCTACGGTGGATTGTGCTCGTCCAAGGTCCTCAGTGCTCTTGGAAAGGTCTTCCAGACTCATCTCCAAGGATGTGGCTTCACCCTCGGGATCGAGGACATCCTCGTCCTTCCAGAGAGCGACGAAAAACGTCGGAAAATCATTGAAAAGTCCAGGAAAATTGGTGATGACGTTCAGAAAGCTGCTCTAGAGCTTCCAGATGATGCATCACGTGATGTTGTCTTGAAGAAAATGGAGGAGAGCCACTGGGGGAATAAAAAATTCAGGGGGTTGATCGACAGGAAGTACAAGACGTCGTTGGATCCATTCACCAATGAAATCAATAAAGTTTGTTTACCTCAGGGGTTGAGGAAGAAATTTCCTGATAATAACCTACAATTGATGGTGACATCTGGAGCCAAAGGGTCCACCGTCAACACCATGCAGATCTCTTGTCTTCTGGGACAGATTGAACTTGAAGGGAAGAGGCCACCGTTGATGATAAGTGGAAAGTCACTTCCTAGTTTTCGTCCTTATGATTCGTCACCAAGAGCTGGGGGATTCATTGATGGCAGGTTTATGACTGGAATCCAACCACAGGAGTTTTTTTTTCATTGTATGGCTGGTCGTGAGGGGCTGATTGATACTGCGGTGAAGACAAGCAGATCTGGGTACCTTCAGAGATGTCTTATCAAGCATCTTGAGGGTCTGACTGTTGGGTATGATTCAACTGTGAGAGATTCTGATGGAAGTCTTGTTCAGATGGCTTATGGTGAGGATGGACTTGATGTGGCGAATTCGAGGTTCTTGAGGAAGGAGCAGATGGAGTTTTTGGTGGAGAATAGGGGGGCCATTGTTGATGAGGTTATGGTGGATGGGCTGAAGGGGGAGAGTGAGTGGGGGAGTGTTGTGAAGGTGGGGAAGAGGGTGAGAAAGGGGCGGAGGAGGTGTGGGGGTGGGAAGGGGGTGAGGGAGAGTGGATTTACGATTTTTACGAGGGAGAAGGGGAGGGTGAGGACAAAGGGAAGTGTTGTTGATGGGAGTGTGGGGAGGAGTAAGGGGGCGTTGTCGTTGGTGAGGAAGTGGAGTCGAGCTGGGGAGGAGGTGAGGAAGATGTATGAGGAGCGTGTTGTGAGGTGAGTGAAGTTTTTTTGGTTTTTTTTGGGGGATTTTTGAGGGTTTTTGGGTGTGGGAGGGGAGTTTTGAGGTTAGGTTTGGGTGTGGTGGGGATATGAGAGGGTTTTGGGGGATGTTGGGGTGGTTTGGGTTGGTTGGTGGGGTGTGGGGGGTGAGGAGGTTGGAGATGGTGGTGGTGGGATGATGATTTGGGGATTTTTGGGGGATTTTGGGGGATTTTAGGGCGTGGGAAGACGATTTTGAGGGTAAATTTGCATGTTGTGGGGAATTGGGTGGGTTTTGGGGGATGTTGGGAGGATTAGGAGGGTTGAAGGGGTCTGGGGTGTGAGGAGGTTCGAGATGATGTTGAAGGGACGATGATTGGGTGATTTTTGGTTAGTTTTTTGGGGATTTGGGGTTCGGTGGAGGAGAATTTGGGGAATTTTTGGAGGTTTATTGTTTGGGGGGATGTATTGATGGTTTTGTAAACATTTACTTGTTATAAACAAATAATAAACGTTGTTTATCAACCCCTGGGGTATATTTCACGAAGTGACGATGAATTTTCCCCCTATTTCACCCCCTAACAATGAAAAATCCACAATTTCATCTCAATCTGGGGAATTATTCAACGTTTATTATTAAGAAACGCCATAATCCCTAATTCCACAAACATTTACTTGTTATAAATAACTAATAATCATTGTTCATCAACCCCTGGGGTACATTCCCCAAAACAACGATGAATTTTCCTCCTATTTTCCCCCCTAACACTGAAAAACCCCCAATTTCCCCCAAAATCGTCCATTTTCCCCATACCCCACCACTTAAACCCCAAAAATTCCCCTATATTCCCCCAAAAACCCACTAATTCAGTTCTAAAATCATCATCCACAGATGTCCGGACCCTCTAACCTCAAAATACCGTCAGGACATTCACTTTGGAGTCCTCACCGAGCACCTGGAGGACCTCATCGACGATTACCTCCTCACCCCCAGACCCTACGCCCCAAAAATCACCAGAAATCAACTCCACGACATTCTCTCCTGCAAATTAATGAAGACCCTTTGTCCACCTGGTGAAGCTGTTGGTCTCCTCGCAGCTCAATCAATCGGTGAACCCTCCACCCAGATGACCCTCAACACATTTCACTTCGCTGGTCGTGGTGAGATGAACGTAACCCTGGGAATTCCTCGACTCCGAGAAATTCTCATGATGGCGTCCAAGAACATCAAGACACCCAGTATGGAGATACCCTTCAGAACAGACTTGAGGAATCCCACGAGACAGGCCAACAAATTAAAATTAAAATTAACGAAATGTGTTTTGTCTGATGTCGTGAGGTTCATGAAAATCGAGAGGAAGATGTCGACGTGTCCTAGACAGCTCCAGTACACATTGACAATTCAATATCTACCTCATAAGAATTACAAACACGAGTTTAATGTGACGTCTAGGCAGGTGGTGGAGAAGACAGAGATAAGTTTCTTCAAGCTGATGTTCAAGGAAATAAAAAAATTGGCGAAGGTTTCAGGTGCTCTGCTGCATGTTGAAGAGGACAAGAGGAATCCAGCGCAGGAGGATTCGTTGATTGATGAGGCTGATGATGGACAGGTCACCAGGAAGATGAGCCAGTACTTTGGGGAAGAGCATGAATCATCAGATGAGGACATATCACCTGAAGATGAGGATGCTACTGCTGCCAGGAGCAAAGCTAGACACCAGGAGAATCAGGAATACGATGATCCTGATGACGATGACCTCCCTGATGATGATGATGATGATGAGGAACGTCCTGAGGGGTCTGAGGACGTGGTAAACGATGATGTGAATGAGGAAATTGATTTTACTGATCGAGAAGCTGCTGATCAACGTAAATTCGATGTTGTCAGCATGTACAGCTATGGTCTGGAGTACGATTTTGATGTGGAGAGCTACTCCTGGTGTAGATTCAAGTTCTGGCTGCCTCTGAAGATGATCAAGATCGATCTGCCCACGATATTGAAGACTGTCGCGGGAAAAGTTGTACTCTGGGAGACGCCTGACATCAGGAAAGCTTTTACGTTCAGTAATTCTGAGGGTGAGACTGTCCTGAAGACTGATGGCATCAACATAGTGGAGATGTTCAAGTATGACAAGGTCTTGGATATCAGGAGATTGTACTCGAATGATATCTGGGGGATTTCACAGACTTATGGGATTGAGGCGGCGAATAGGGTGATTGTTAAGGAGGTGAAGGATGTGTTCAAGATGTATGGGATTAATGTTGACTCGAGGCATTTGTCGTTGATCGCTGATTATATGACTTTTGATGGGAGTTTTCAACCGATGAGCAGGAAGGGAATGGAAAACTCGGCGTCACCGTTGCAGCAGATGAGCTTTGAGAGTTCGTTGATGTTTTTGAAGAATGCTACGTTGAGAGGTAGGTTTTTTTGGGGGTTTGGGGGGTTTGGAGGAGTTTTGGGGGGGTTTTTTGGGTTTTTGGAGGGTTTTTTTGGGATTCATGGGGTTTTGGAGGGTTTTTTGAGGGTTATTTGGAGTTTTGGAGGGTTTTTTGGGATTCTTGGACGGTTTTTTGGCGTTTTTGGAGGGTTTTTTGGCGTTTTTGGAGGGTTTTTTTGGGGGTTTTGAGATTTGTTGGGTTTTTGGAGGATTTTTTGGGGTTTTCTAAGGTTTTTGTGGCGTTTTTTGGGATTTTTTGGGGTTTTTGGAAGATTTTTTGACTTTATTGAGGTTTTTGGAGGGTTTTTTTTGAGATTTTTGGGGTTTTTTCGGAATTTTTTGGAGTTTTTGGAAGGTTTTGAGGTTATTTCCAGTTGATAATACTGATAAAACCCATAAAAAAACGTCCTAATCAACCGAATTTGTTAATAATCACATCATCCTCACCATTATCATTCATTAATTAACAAAGATAATCATTCTTCATCACCTCCTCAAGGTTTTAACTCCCTTTTCATATCAATTAACGTCGAAAAAAACGTTTTAACATCAGAAATGAACGAAATTCCTGACGTCGTAATTAACATTTTAATTGTTAATCACCAGATAAAACCCCCAATAAATTATTTAACATCGTTTATAACATAATCTAGACTTCGTTAAACCATCCAACAACAATAATTTTGTTTATCCAATCAACAAAACAATTTATTATTATTAATAGAAAAAAATGGAGTCGAACATAACCTCAAAATTTCACAAATTTACCACATAAATCACTGATTGCAGATGTTAATTAAATACTTTGGACGTTTTTTCAGGTAAACAAGATGACTTGACATCACCCTCGAGTCGGCTGATGCTCGGCCAACCCTGCAAAACCGGCACTGGTGCCTTTGACGTCTTCCTGAACATGTCATCAGCCATAAAATCAGTGAAATCGTCATATTAATACGCCATCTTTGATTTATTTGTAATAATTGTACAGTTTCCCTCATATTTTATATATTTCCCACCAATAATAATAAACAATAGTTGATAAACAATTGTGTTTATTTATTAACCTGATTGTTTGTGTATATTTCACATGGCAAAGTACATAAAATCCATTTTGTTACAGTAAAATGGTAAAATATTCAGAATTAAATTGTTCTACTGCTCGAATTCCATTTTCTAGTGTTTGTTAATCGTGAAAATATTAAAAACAATTTGTTGTTCACATAAACACGACAATAAACAATATGTTCACAACGTGGGAACAATAATGCAGTTTACGATGCGATTAAACTATTAATTTTGTCTTTTTTTTTCGTTAATTGTGAACGATTTTTAAGCTTTTCAATTTTATTATTATTATTATAAGGCATAGTTTATTTATATTGCGATGTGGCCTAGTTCTGATGCGCCTGGATACCTTCCTGGATTTTTTGAAGACTAGCACCCGAGAACTGGTGGACCTGGAGTAATAAATAATTGATTAAACAAAATAAATAATGAATTAACGTTGGAAACACGTCATCACGTCATCACGTGTTTTGGGACTCGAAAAGACCTTTCAGATCGTCAATTATTTATTGTTGGATGATTTTCACGTCTGGAAGTGACTCTCAGACATTTATCAACAATTAATTGTTAAGTTAACAACGTTAAATAAATAATTTTATTGGGGGAAAGGGGAAATTGTCGTGGGATGAAGATGAGAGACGCCATTTTGTTGGACGCCATGTTTATTGTGGGGAAAAAAAATGGAGCAAAAATCGGTGGAGGTACGAAAAAATATGTAAATGTTGATTATATTGTTTATAATAATTGATAATGTGTTATGTTTATGCAGTAAAAGGGTCTTGTTCATTAGATATTTGTTGTTAATTGAACAACAATCGTTTTTTCGTCAATTTTTTGTCGTTTTTTTCTCGTTTTTTAGGAAAATTTCTTTGTTTTGTCTTAAAAAAATGTAAATATTGATGATATTGTTTATAACAATTGATAATCTGTAATGTTTATGCAGTAAAAACGTCTGGATCATACGATATTTGTTGTTAATTCAACAACAATCGTTTTTTTGTCAATTTTTTGTCGTTTTTGTCTCGTTTTTTTGGAAAATTTCTTTGTTTTTCAAGTTTTAGAGCTCGATATAATCATCCTAATACTCACGACTGTGTTATTCTTGATGAAGATGAACGTCGGCATACTGCTGATCTCATATTCCGTTGCAATATCCTCATTATCATCAACGTCGACCTTGAGAAAGACAATATCTGGATGTTCCTTCGACAGTTCCTCAAATTGTGGTGCGATGACCTTGCAGGGGCCACACCACGTGGCAAAGAAGTCAATGATGACGAGTTTGTCACCAGCTTCCTCCAGCCTCTTCTTCAGGTCATTCTGTCAACAAAATTATCGATTATAACCTAATTAATTAACTAAAATAAGTCGACAGACATTTTCCCAGTGATTTGGTCTACAAATTGATGACAAATTGATGAATCACCAACGAAATCGTCATCCTGACGACTCTATTCCCATTAATTACTGACTAATCACCTCCCCCCACCCTCTCCCCACCTCATATCGATGATTAATCGATGAATAACCTCGAGATTTGATGAATAATCGAAGATGGGTCAACATAACCTCAAAATAAATCAGAAAAAACGTCAGTTTGAGGTAAATAAATAATAAAATTGAGTTAACAAATGTTATTTCAGGTTTCAGGGGCTTCAGGGGGTGCGGTATGATGAGGATGTTGTTTCAGATTGACGAGGAAACGATAATATCACGTGAATCAACATCTAGAAGGTCATGTCAACACATTTATCATCAAAAAATTCAATATTTTGAGAGAAAATCGACAGAATTTTCGATAAAATTCACGTTTTTTCCTGGAATTTCGTTGAAAATTCATCCCTCAACCACAAATACATCAAACTACCCTTCATTTAACCCCCAACAACCCCATTTTGCCTCCCCACATGCCCCAAATCAACAAAAAACTGGCACCTCGTACTTTTCTTCAAAAATTCAAGTGTCAGATGCTGATCTGAACGTCTCGATCATCATCTCCAACAGTTACCACCCCCCAAAGGTCCCAACACACCCCTAGAATGACCCTCAACCCCCAGACCACAACACAATCCCCAAATATACCATAAAAACCCTCATTTCACCTTCTGAATGTCCCATTTTTCCCCAAAAAATGTGTCTGACGCCCCCAACACCATCAACATCATCTCCACCAGTCAGAAACCCTCATCCACTCCCCCCCAAAATCATTAAAATCATCCCCCTAACCCTCCTGAATGATAAATCCTAATAATCGAAGTGATTATGACTCTCCAATGAGTGATGATGGCATCTCCACTGAATGATGATGACATCTCCAGGAATTCACCAGTCAATTCCTCACCTCCCCCTCCCCCACATGATAATCATCATCCCCAAGGCCAGACACATCACCCAACAGAGACATAATCATCCTCATTGTTTCATAACAAAGTGAAACAGACGAAAATAACGCCCACAAATTACGTCGCCATTGTCCTCCGTCATTTTCCTCAATTACCAAAAAAAAATCCTTTGTTCCATCACATTTTCCCCTTTTAACCGCCAACAATCGCCCGACATTCACCCTCTACCTCCCCGACAATGAATCCTGGATAGTGACGTGTCAATTATTACAGAATTCATCACCGGACGCCATTAAAATAATCGATCACGTGGTCACGACATCATTTTAACGAACAAAGAAAAGTGATTTGATGGATAAATCGTCGGGGGGTGGGAAAATAGGGGAGGAAAAGGGGTGAATTCGTATTGTGTATCGAGTACTCACTTGATTTTCAATTATGACGACCATTTTGGGGTGGATTAGCGACGGAGGGTGGGAATCAGGAGCTTAGAACGATCGTGTCAACAGTCAACGACAAACTGAAGTAAAAATTCCACCGGTTCGAGGGGAATTGGTGTCCAGGGGTGAGGGGAATCCCACTTATCCCCACTTCTGGATCGAGAAGACCCGAGGACACCCGAGGGGATCACGTGGGGATGACGATTTAATGAAGTCCAGCAGGTGGGGGTCAGCACTTTTGGATTATCGATTGGAGATGGGGTAATTCTCACCCCTTTCCACGTGTTTCTGGCTCGTGTCCTCGTCGGAGGGGGTTAGGGGGTCAGGGTAATGGGCCCCATGATTTTTTTGGGCCTTAAAGGAAGTCCTGAAGGACCAGGAGTCGAATTCAGAAGGAAATCTAGGGTTTTTGGTGGGGAAATCTAGGGTTTTAGTGGGGAAATTAGTGTTTTTGATGGGAAAAAATCGTTTTTTTGGAGTTTTTCGACCAAAAAAAATTCTGAAAAATCAGAAATTTTGTCCAGAAACTGGGGAAATGGTGGGGATGACCCTGGATGAAGATTCAGATCCTCAGGAATGGTAATTTGTTAATAAATAATTTTTTAAAATTTTTTTCAGAAGTCGATTAACCTAATTTTGGAGAGAAAATAGTTTTGGATGAGTTCCACCGACTTTGTGGCGCCCCAGAAGGTCGAATGTCGGTTACTGGAGCCGTGATGTCTGCCAGGAAACCCCCGGGTCCTGGTAATTGATGAATCGTGAAAGGACACGATGACCTTGGGCCGATTGCGAAAGGAAATCGTGAGAAATGCGGAAGATAAATCATGAAAAACGTCATCATCAGGAGGTCACGATGTGATTGGACGTGGGGAGTGACCCTGGACATTGTTACATAACAATTAGACATATTAAAACAATAAAAAATTAATGTTATGGAGTTAATTAATTAATTAAACAATTTAATGTGCGAAAAAGCGAATTATGGAACGTTTTACTGTGCCATAATTTTTGTTTATCAAGAAAATAATATTTTCCAGCGATAAAATTATTGTTTTTATTGTTAATTAGGGGTTCTGGACATGGGGGGAGGGTTGTAGAGATTGAGGTGAGTGTTTGGGATTTTTATTAACATTTTTTTTATAAATAAATTAGATAAATCGAGTGGAACACGTCGTAAAATGTAAAAAAATTCACAAAAAAATAGAAAAATTGATTTTTTATCAAATTTTGATTTTTAAATCAGTTTTTTTTTGGAAAATTAAACCCTTGGGGGTGGGGGTAGGTCACCTGGGGGATGGAAAGTCGTATTTCAATGGGGTAGACCCTAAAGGGGGGGAAAAGTCGACGAAACACGTCGTAAAATGTAAAAAAATCCCCAAAAAAAATAGAAAAATTGCTTTTTTAATTAAAAATCAATCAAATTTTGATTTTTAAATCATTTTTTATTCTTTAAATAAACCCCCTGGGGGTGGGGGGACCTCCCCAGGACAATAGAAACCCCTAAATCAGCGCTGCAGCCCCTGGAAAAGTGGAAAACTCCACAAAACACATCAAAAACTCCAAAAACTCAAAAAAAACTATAAAAATTCATTTTTCCCTCAAAAATCCTTCAAATTTGATTCCAAAATCACTTTTTCAAACCCCAAAACCTCTCCTCCCCCTCACCAACAAAATCCCCCCCCAAAACCGATCGATTTCCCCCCAAAAACTCAATATTTCCCATCAAATTTCGATGAAATTCAACATTTTCCATTTTCTCATCTCAAACCGTAAAACATTAACAAATTAATTACCATAAAATCATTAATCCCAAGGCAATAACCCCCCCCCCCCCCACCCCCTGAAATATTAATTCACCTGGTGACGACAAAAGTCCATCGATTTCCCTCGTCGATCAATAAACCGAAAGTTCCCGAAGTCCGAACGAGTCGTCGTCACCTGGAGATGCCCTAAAA
The DNA here is from genome assembly GCF_034640455.1 of Diachasmimorpha longicaudata. Taxonomy (NCBI): domain Eukaryota; kingdom Metazoa; phylum Arthropoda; class Insecta; order Hymenoptera; family Braconidae; genus Diachasmimorpha; species Diachasmimorpha longicaudata. Next base: position 1,727,406 of record NC_087244.1, read on the forward strand.
ACCCAAAAAAATAATTAAAAACAATTAAAAACAATTAAAATAAATTAAAAAAAAATATTTTAATTACAACGTAAGGTCGATCGATGAATCTCCAGCACTTACGGTCCAGTCCACCCCCCAAATTATTGAATTATGGGGGTGCAAGGGGTGGGAAATGCAGTCGCTGTTACGCAGGTGCGAGAGAATAATTTCCAGTAAAAATCCCTGAGTCCTTTGGTGCTGATGTTCCTGAGTTTGATTGGACTCTGTAGTGTCAGGAGGACATTGGAGATCGTCTGGTGACGATTCTGATTGTCCACCACGTCCTGGGGACGTTGGAGCCGGGATAAATGACGAAAATGGACATTAATTTTCATCTTGTTGTGCCCAATATCCAGACGACGTCGTCCAACGACCCCAGGGACGACTTTGTGTTCGTGTACGAGGATGACAAGAGACCTCTGGTGATACTGTTGGGGTGGGCCGGCTGTCAGGACAAATATTTGGCGAAATATAGTGGGATTTACGAGGAGAGAAGGTAATTTTTGGCTGAAATCAGGCGAATTTGATGTAATTTTTGGATTTCCTGGGGATCTAGTGACATTCTGGGGATATTCTGGGGTTTTTTATGGTACGTTTGGAGACAGAATAAGGGATTTAAGGTACAGGAAGATGTCATGTCAATGAATTATCTCTCCAAATGAAAATTCAACGATTTAATTCTCCATTGAACGAACCATATTATTGAATTTAAAATGAGGGATAACAGAAACTCAAGGGCCCTCCCTTAAAATCGAGATGTATCTTTCAATCGAGCCTTCCTGGAGGTGTCATGAAATGCCAATGATCATCGTATAAAGTTCCCATTGACATAACCACCGAAAATATAAATTTGATATTAAAGATTGGAGGTTATGTCACGACTTATTGGGAATGATAAAAGGCTTTGTCCCTAGCAAGGAGAGCCCTGTCCACCTGGCTGACCCTCTCCACATCAGGTACATGTCCTCCATGATGATCCCGGATAATCCCTGCACTTGTCACTCATCAAAGAACCAAATAATTATCTCTTCATTAATCTTCGATTTGGAATAAACCAGCACGACAACGAGCATCTCCAATGACAGAGAGCTAGTTGATAAATCACCCGATGATATTCAAAATCAATAATTCAATATTTCAAGATCACTAAACGTTCATCACCCCCGTTACCACAGCAAAAATCCAACATTTTAATTCACCAACAAATGCACGAAAAATCGTGATAGGTTATGTCATCTATTCATCATCCCTTTGGGAATTGGGGACGAACCCTAGTGACCTGGACGTCAGTATTCACCCAGAAGACTTCCAAATCCTCATCCCATCCCCTCAATCACCAACACAACCACCAAACAATCTTAAAACTTTCTTTGTTCTCGAGGCCTCGAGGGCCTTTGTCACTGAAGCATTTTAATTTATCATTTTCAGTTGGATAACAATGAGATGTACAGTACCAGTGGAATTTCTCCTCTGGCGACGTGATAAGATCCCAGTCATTGGAAGACAACTTCTCCAGATGATATTCGACCAAAATCTCCACCAACATCCGATATTCTTTCACATATTCAGCAATGGAGGTGCCATTTTGTACCAGCAGATAAGTCTCGTCATGCAGGAGATGAAAAATCACATCAACGTAATCATTAACCCACCCCCCAGGACCCCATAACCCCCCATAAACCCCAATCAACCCCCCAGAAGTCCCCAGAACTCCCCTAGAACCCCCTAGAAGTCCCCCAGGTCCTCCAAACCCCACCATAACCCCAAAAAACTAATAAAATACCTTTTGTTTCCCCAAAAAAAGGTGAAGGGCGTCATATTCGACAGTTCCCCAGGTGAACGAAGGGTCTCCTCACTCTTCAGGGCAGCCAGTGCAATAGTTGGTGGTCGTCCAGTGACAAATCTCCCGATGTCCCTCTTCATAACGATATTTTTATCAGTTTTTTGGGTGTACGAGGTACCTCACACGTGATTATCCCCTCAAAAATGTCGATCGACGCCATTTTCCACCCCTTTCATTACAGATCATCACTCGTTCATGGAGTCCAGGCACCAGAGCATCAACAAATCCCTTTGAACTCACTGAGGAACCACATTCCTGGCCCCAACTCTTTCTCTACTCAAATGCTGATACGTTAATACCTGCAATAGTGAGTATTTCCTCACTTTTTCGACAGAATTACGACGTTATCCTGATCACATCACGATAATTCATGATCTGGGGTACCATAACGACCTCCAGAGATGTCTCACCCCTTGACCCACCCCCTGGTATCGCCTGATTCTCCTGGAGACACTGAACGTACCCCAATTCAACGTTTTTTTTCATGATTTTGAGGTTATGTTCGTTAATTACTCATTACCACACCTTTTCGTCACTTCCCACGTCATCTAATCATCAATTCACGTTCCAACATCATCCCTGAGGACCTCTAGACCAGTACACCACCAACTGGTGGTCATCTTGGTCGAATGGAAACGTTTTTCCCCCCAAAATGTTGATTTTCTGTCTTTCTTTGTTCATAAAACACACGATGACGTCGTAATTCCTTTGTTCGTCGCCATTTTGTTTGTTAGAGTAATAATAATAATTGTTATTGTTGTATTGTTGTGGTATTGTTGTTCCTGATTGAGTTGGGGGTCAGACAAGCCGAAAAAATCATTCAGAAACGATTTAATTAATTAGTTTTGATGACATTTTTGTCAATTAACCTTCAGGACGTTGAAAAATTTGGAAGTCGTCGAGCTGAACGTGGGGTACCTGTTCAGCTGGTGCTATTCACTGATGCACCACATGTCAAACTCTACGCAGTTTACCCAGATGTCTACATCAACATCGTCTGCACGTTCATCAACGAATGTATCACGAACATCAGGAATCAGACGATTTTTGATGATTCGATTGACGACGACGAGGACGAAATACAGTTGAAGGTCCAGGGGACAATTTCCGGGGTCAGGAGGAGGGTGATCCTGCCCCAGGAGGCGATCTCCAACGTTTCGTTGGACAAATAAACAATTGAAAGTTGATTTTCAGAATTTTTGACTTACTTTTCGATGAAAAATCAGAAAATTCTTTTGTTTCTGGAGATTTTGAGGGTGAAATGTTATGATTATTGTCACAAGCTGGTCTTGGATGATGAGTACGAGGGTTGGAGTTGATGAGGAACGTGACAGAGGAATTTTTATGACAAAAGTTCATTGACAAAGTTGATTTTTCCTTCGGTGCAGGAGATTGACACCAAACATAACCTCAAAATCAGAAAAAATCGACGTAAAAAGGGATTAAAGTGGATTAATACGCCCTAAATTGGTCTGCTGTCAGCACAGGATCGAATATCAATCACTGGTGAAGTACTATGATCATGTCTAATGACTAATTATCACTTAATTAATTGAATAAAGACTGATTATGCTTGAAAAAATCAATTTTACTCACAACGTACGTTATTTAATCCCTAAAAATAACTCTCGTATGTACATTATGTAAAATTTATACATCATTTACATCTTAAATTGAGATCTAAACCTCCAACGACCTCAATAGTTATTAAATATCATAAATAAACAATTAAATTGACCAACAATTCAATGTTTTTCCCCCCGAAAACCGAAAAAAACTTGAATTTTACGGTTCGTTGTAACGTGATATGTCGAAAAGTTCGTGGACGACGCGACAAAAATCAAATTTTAATTTACAATCAACAAATTAATCGATCGATGACTCAATCAACCAATCAATAAACCCACCAACAAAGTAATTAATTAATTAATTAATCACTTAATCAACAAACTGCTGACATTTTTCCACAAAAACGACTTTCATTCTTCAAAAAAAATCGCTTTTTAAATCGAAAAAAAATGTTTTTTGCATTAAAAAAATTTTTTTTAATGTTGTTTACACAACCGGAAGTGCTGCACTGTGACCCTGATAGATAATAGCACCAGTGAAATTAATGGCAGCTGCTAGAACAAACACTGGCATCCACCTACCACTCGATGCTGTAACCAATTCAGCAGTCAATGGACCACATAAAATACCTGGTATTGTTGCTATTGTATTAGATATTGCAAATGTCATGCCAGCATGATTTGGTGCAACATCAGCATGATTACTCAGATGTCCAGCTGAGTTACATGCACACAAACCCATAGAAATGGACACAAATCTGAAAAAAAAAACCATCAAAATCCATTAAAAATTCGCCAAATTGTGAGTTATTTCTCGATTTTATGCTCCATTTGTTTAAACAAATTGATTTAATCGATTGTTTATCGATGATAACGTCCCTGGGGAACTCATAATTAGCTCAGAACGTTCCTAATTAACGTTTTTATGACGATAACATGAGATATTGATGTGTTTCTAACCTCAAAATCCTAAAATTCCCCAAAAAATCAACTTTTTTCGGCCATTTTGTTATTAATTTTCAATGTTAAGGTATGAAAAATGATGATTTAGCTGATTATACTTACACAACAGCTGCCAACAAATTATCAACAGCATAAAACGCCAACAAAAATGCACCAGGTCCAATCAACCCAATATTTGTCATTAATCTACGAACAGACAGAATCGGCCATCTTTTTTGGATTAAATTATCAGCACTGTGTCCAGCAGCTGCAACAAAAAATCATCATCAAGGTCCTGAAGGACATGAAGGGCCCCCGGGGACTCACCTATGCCCACGAGGGAGTTAACAACGTAGGGAAGTGCTGTGAGACTGATGCTCTCTTTGTTCGCTGACAAATTCCTGGATAAATAGGTTGGCAACCACTGCATAATGATGTAATTACTCCAGTTCATGGCGAAATGGGCGATGTACAGGGACCAGAGGGGCCAGTGGGCAATCAGCTCTGTCCACCTGACCACTCGGTTCTGGGTGACCTGGGGAAATTCATGATTTGTCATCTGGGGGATGATTTTCTGGGGAATTCATGAAATTCTGGGGGAATTTGGCGATTTTTTTGGTACCTTTGGCACGAAGAGGGGTATTTCGTCCTGGGTGTTGGACTCCTGGTACAAAATCGTCCATAGGAAGGTCCAGATGATGCCTATGGTACCGAATAAGTAGAATCCTGTCTGCCAGTGGACCCTGGGACACATCTAGAAGACGAAATCTAGTGACATTTTCGAGAATTCTTTTGTTAAATCGAATAAAATGGAATAAAATCCAATTAAACTCAATTAAACTCAATTAAATCACTTCCTCACATGTGTTAATGACTCAAAAACATTAATTATCACACCTCCCCCCCTGAAACTGAACAATTTAACCCCCAAAACGATTTTTTTGTCCAAAATTTTTGAGGTTAGGTTGTCCCACCTCAGAAAAAACCCCAAAAAAACAGTTTATGACGTCAAATTAACGTAATTTCGTCAACATACGATGGAGGCAACGACTTGTCCAACAGATCCAGCTGCTACGAGGTACCCAAAGGCCCTGGACCTCTCCTCCACAGGTACACTGTGTGCAAATAAATGAAAAATGACTGGGAGACCTGAAAAAAAACAAATTTCCAGGAACAATTACGTTGAATTAAGTCATTTAGGGGTTGAAATGGGGTAAAAAATGGCGATTGACTTCACCTATTCCCTCCCCCAGTCCCAGGATCACTCTGCACGTGACCAGGAGAGGTACAGAGTGGGCTAGAAGTGGTGTGACAATTGTGCTGATTGACCAGAGGAGGACAGCTGACATCAGGACTGTTTTGCAGCCGAATTTGTTGACTGTGATGGCTCCAACAATCTAAAAACGTTAAATGTGATTGTTTTAAGGGGTTGGGGAGCCCTCTGGAGGATGCAGGGGGTGGAGTAAGTGGATATGTAGTCGAAGAAGGTGTGGGGAGGGATTTTTATTGGTTTTTGAGGTTAGTTTGTGTCTAAAAATGTGAAAAACAGTCGAAAATTTGGGTTTTTTCTTTGTTAGTTGGGACTTTGATGGCTCCAAAGGTCTAAAAACGTTAAATATGATTGTTTTAAGGGGTTGGTGGACCCTTTGGAGGGTGCAGAAGGTGGAATGAATGAAAATGTACCCCCAGAACGTGTGGGGGTGTGATATTTATTGGTTTTTCGGTTCCTTTGTCTCCAAAAACGTAAAAAAACCGTCGAAAACTCTCGTTTTTCCTCCATAAATTATCATTTCAACCCTAAAACAATAACAATTTCATCGTTAACCCCCCCATAAACAACTAACAAAGACCATAGAAACGTGTCCAGAGGTTCAACCCTCCTGGATGCCATATGGCACCTCAAGAACTCCAACTTTCCTGGTGTCTCATCACCAAAAAACGACAAAAATGGCGGAATAAACACTTCAGAGGCTCCAATAATCATAATTAAATGTCTACAGAGGTTAATTATCTCGTTTATGACCTGGAAATCAGGAAATGGGGGGAAAATGGAGGTTATGGCCTTTACCTGACTCGTAAAATATCCAAATGCAAATGCAGACAGTATCCAGCCCTGCCAATGTAGATTCCACTTGAATTCATCGGTCATGGGGACAATGGCAATTGGCATGATGACCCTGTCAGCTGCATTTATGAAATTAGCAGCTGAACAAAGGGCTACGATCCTGGATGTGCGTGGAAGCATCGAAAGTCGTGGCATTGTTGATGATTCTGATGATTTATTCACAGAAAACTGCACTTTAATCACTTTATCAACGACATCCTGGGATTTTTCAGCCACTGGGGAACTTTCACGGTCTAACCTCTCGTGGTGAGGACAACTGGGCTATCGTTGGGACACAATCGCAGGAGATTTTGAGGTTATTGGACCTGGGGAGGGCCACATTGTCCCTGGGGATCGTCAGTGGTGATTCTCGTGGGGGATTTTGGGGTCGAAAGTGCTGGGAAATGAGTTTTTAGGAGTTTTCGAGGACTCGTTGATGGGTTTGACGTGTCCCAGGAGCAGTTGGAGGTGTTGGTCAGGAGAATTTCTGAATTATCGAGCTCTTTTGGTGGTGGAGGGGGCGTCGGAGGTCGTTGGGGGGGTTAATTGGGTGTTTTTGGGGGGTTTGGGGGGCTGGGGGATGATAATGTTGGAGATAACATCGAATTAATTGGGTTAATGAGTCTTTGTTCCTGAGATTTTGGTCTTTTGGGGGAAAATTTGGGGATTTTTTTGGATTCTCGGGGTCTGGGGAGGTTCCTCAAGGTCTTAACCAACACTATCGTCTTCTAGAACAGTATTATTATGATTATCCAGTGCTAATTGGGAGGATAAAGTGATGAGTTGAGTTGGAACACACGATATTGGGGGACAAACGTGTCTTTGGAGGAGATTTTGTGAAGAAAATCGTCTCTGTGAGCTCCGCCATTTTGTTTTATTTATTTATTAGTAACAAAGGACAGGGGTTCCATGGTTTTCATGAGTATTTAACAATCAGATTGTGATTAACAATTTTTATAAATAAAGTTCGTGAGTTTGGAGGGAATTTTCGATGTCCTCAGGACTTTTGTTTGCTTTCCCATTCACCCCAGCCCCCAGGGTAGTTCCAGGCACTGAAACAAGGATTGTCTTTGTTAATTGTCTTCCGGAAGAGTCCTGGAGATGGTTTAGGGAGGGATTTTATCGATTTACTTCTGATATCCCAATTTTTCCAGCTCATCTTGGACTTTTGCACTTCTCATTCCAGCTCTGCAGCTCAGGATTATCTTTGTTTCCTTCCCTGGCTTCGGTTTTTCGTATTTTTTTTGGAACTCGTCATCAGGGAGGACCTCCAGGACCTTAGACACGTCTCCCACTGGAGAAAAACAGGAGCACAACAGACTTTTTGTGATTTTTTTCCAAAAAAACATGACATAACCTCAAAATTACTCCAAAAAACGTCGTTTTCTCCTCTAAATTTGCAAATTCCTCAAACAAAATTGAGTTTTATTTGTTAATAACATTTGGAAGAGCATAATTGTGATGATCGTTGGAGACTTCTGGAGGTCTGGATCACCTGGAGGTGATCCACATGACTTTTAACCTGAATTTCATGAATTTTGGGACTAATTTTCGTTTTTATTGTCATTCTGGACCTTGTGAGGTCATTCAGACCCTGGGAATTGCATTCTTCATGTCCTGGAGGACATGTTGACGCCATTTTGATTGATATTATGAGTTATAATCACTTCCTGGTGGTTAAATACAGGATTTTACAGTCAGTTATGCACCAAAAACTCTGGAAAACTCGATTTTCAGGTCAATTTTTGTTGGTTTATCAACTTACTGGGGATGTGAATGCTCCCAGGGAGTTTCCCAGTCTCGTCGATCTCCATCTGCTCCCTGACATCGATGATCAGGACACTTTTGTCCCTCTGAGCCTCCAGGAGTCCATCGTAATCAACTTTTTGGGGCTTTGGAGGGCTCCCTTGACTCTCTCTTGTAGACATTCTGCTGTTGATGGGACTGGAGGTCGTGAGGGGACTTTGTTGACCTGAAATCAGAATGTTAACTGACAAAATCCACCTGGGGATGATCCCCAGGTGGTCAGAACCCATTGATTTGATGACAAAATGGTTTTTATCCTCAAATATTTTGATTATTTTTCATGAAAACTCCACGAGTCGCGCAAAATTTTACTTTTTGGAGTCAAAAATCCTGGATTTTGTTGATGGATCGAGCTCCAGGATGACAACTTCAACCACCGGAAGGGTCTCAACACTCGGTGCAGTTGTCCTCCCATTTTTGTTAATTAATAATCAGAAATTGTGAGCAGAAAAGTGAGGTTATGTTGACAAGTCGAACAATTGTGACAAAAATCGTGTGTTACATAACCAAAAGGGGAATACAATTGAATTGAGGAGTTAATTGTGATGAAGATTGTTAATAATAATTAGTGGAGAAGATGATAATTGAAGGGGGGGCTCCAGAAAATCGTAATGGCGACGATTATGGCGACATTTTGATGTTTTGAGACAAAGAAAATTCCAGAAAAACCGAATTTGTCAGATTTATTTTGTTTATTACAACAAATTCTTATTGTTTATGAAAATTTTGTTGTGTTGAGACACTTCTGGTGTTTTCAAGATTATAAATACGATTTTAGTGGTCCAGGAAGGGAATTAATTACTGTTTTTTAACGTAATTAACCTCTTTATTGTCATTGTCCCCTTTCAGCTCCAGAATTCACCAAAAAACTTTGTTTATTAATTAGTTTAATTAAAATAACATTATTTATCGTATGTTGGGCATCTGGAGATGATGATTGACATCTGCTTTGTCTTTAAACAATAAAAAATGTGATAGTAAACTTTTTACGTCGAATGTCTGACAATTTTTGGTGGGACAAACAAAGGATTTTCAATCTCCATCAACAACTTCAGCTTTCCTGGCAGGATAAATGGTATCACTCCATCAAAAGGTCATTTGTTATTCCCCAAATCACCGAAATAAACAATAACAATGAAAAAATGTTACTTCAGCCTCCGAAAATCAGGAAAAATCTGCTATTTTCACTCGTCCAAAGCCGGATTTTTCATTCCATAAAAATATTAAACGACACAAAACAACAATTTTCGTTATAAACAAATGGAAAATCAGCTTTTCTGCGTTTGTTATTCAACAAAACATTTTTTTATTCATCGAATGTTTGTGGGTACGACCCACCAGGTGCTTTTTACCACCCCCCACCCATTTTGAGGTCCGCCATTTTGGATTATGTCGCCATCTGGGGAGGAATGCGTTAATTAACGATTTTTTATTTTCTCGTGGACGGCGGAGTAAAGGGTCCTAATTTATTAAAATAGTTACGAATTATTCGCTCGTGTCCTGGTGAATAAATTGTCCGTAAGTACCTGAACTCAATTAACCCCTCGAGTCGGTAATTAGGTGAATTTGGGGGGGGGCGGGGGTGGAGGTTTTTGGGGTACGATGGCATCTGATAACAATGAATTTTGCCTCCTTTTGTTTATTTGTGCAACTCTTTGGCTGACTTTGGGAGTTTGGTGGAGTATGGAGACCAACATGAGGTGAAAAATGTATTTTTGGATTTTATGGGACATTTTGGGGGACATTTTTACCCCTAAATGACGTGGGGTGGGGCCAGGAGGGGGGTTTGGAGGTGAATTTTTGGAATTCCAGAGGAGTTGATATGATGAAATCATTCGCATCCGTTTGGATTATCGAAATTCCTGAGTGTTGACACCTCTGTCAGTGTCCTCTGCCCCTAGACTAGGGTCAGGGTGAACGTCCGATGGAATTTGATGATCGTGAACGTTCGGTGGAGAGTCATCAACTGATTAAACGAGTGAACAGTTGTATTTTGTGATTAAAAAATGATTTTCACGTGATTTGGAAGACATTTTGGTGCCATAAAACGTTTCCTTTGTTCTAATCCCACGATTTATTCGCCATTTTTCGTTAGAAAAGTGATTTTGTGGTACCTTTTGGTGGTTCTGGAGGTCGTGGGACCTGAGGAGTTCATAACCTCAAGTTTTTATGGCACCTTCCAGGTGTCTTGAGGTCCTGGAGGCATCTTCCAGGGCCGAAATCCAATCCCAAAACGTCTGATTCAGTTATTTAATTAATAAATTCGTAGTGATGTCCCCAGGGGGCGTACCATCACCACCAGAATCTCTGGATGATGCCATCGTCGGTTAGAATTTAGGGGATTTCTAGGGGTTTTGGGGATTTATAGGGGGTTTTGGGGATTTATAGGGGGTTTTGGGGATTTATAGGGGTTTATGGGATTTCTAGGGGGTTTATGCGGATCGATAGGGGATTTTGGGGGGTTTGTAGGGATTTCTAGGGGGTTTTGGGGGCATTATGGGGATTTATAGGGGTTTCTGGAGGATTTTGGGGGGTTTATAGGGGGTTTCTGAGCTATTATGGGGATTTATAGGGAGTTTTGGGGATTTATAGGGAGATTTTGTTGGAGTCATTGAGATTCGTGTTCCCTAGGGTGTTATAGTGGCTCATAATCGTTCCCCCAATATCTCAAAACTCTTTACCCGATTTTTAGGCGCCCCCTGACCTCTGATTGAGGCCAGTCATGATAAATAAATTCCACGAGACAGAAATTTTAATCTTTCAGCAGCAGCTGATGCCCTAAATGAACTTCTAGGATGAGTTCACTCCAGCAAACAGGTCGATTCCTCCCATTCACGAACAACAATATCCAACGTAAACAATTATCCACTCAAGGTAAGCTAAATCATCATTTTCTGGTGGTCATCTAGACCAATTCGACGAACAATTCATCGAATTATCGAATTTATTTGATTTCCAGGGCTTCCCCAGAGCTTGAGTGGCAGTGACACTGACGTGTCCACCTCCAACGAGAACCTGAGCAACGAGGAGAGGTATGTGATACGTCATACAGCTAGACAGGAGCCCCAGGGGCAGGAGAATCAGCAGCAGAGTCCATCGAGATCATCGAGTCATAAAGAAAATATACCAAATATCCAGGTGAGTCGTGATGATGACATAAAAAGTGAGTTTTATGGGGTTTTGGGGGCACTGGGGGGTGACTGGAGGCATTGGGGGGTGACTGGAGGCACTGGGGGATCGTCCAGATGATGATTCGGTTGATCATCTTGATGACAAGGGTCAGGTTAGGGACTTTGTCGTTGTGATATCACTTTTTGACAGAAAACAAAGATGGCGTCGACTGAGAGAAGTGGATTTTCGTTTTTGGGGTGGAAATGGGGGTTTCAGGGGATGGAGGTGGTGACTGTGGGGTCTGGACACGGTTTTAGATGTCCAAAAGTACCTGGGGATCAATAATTCATTTTCAAAATGGTGATTTGCAAGAGATTTCGGTCTTAATCCAACAATTTTCGATATTTACATTCGTCAAAGACAAAAATTTGATGAAATTTTGTCGATTTTGAGGTTAATTCACCCACCCCTCGACCTCCAGACCCCAGATCACCCTCTCCCCCCACCCTAAACACCCCCAAAACTCCCAAAAACCCATGGACATCATCATTTACCCCTCGACATCACCATTAACCCCCCAAAACCTAACCAAATGCCACCAAAATCACACTCCCCACCTCCCAATCTCCAACAACTCCACCACTAATCCACCCCCTGATCTTCCAGGGCACGATAATCCCTCGAAACAGCCTGAAGGACACCCTGGGCTCATCAAACCGCAACAGTCTCAAGGAATCCCTGACTGGATCCAACCGCAACAGCCTGAAAGACAGCATCAACGGCTCCAATCGCAACAGCCTCAAGGACAATCTCAGTAATCGCACAAGTGTCGGCTCAAATCGCAGCAGTCTCGACATATCCACCAGCTCCTACAACACCCTCATCATTCACAACGCCAATGACGACAGCACCTGGTCACCATCCGGCAGATTATCATCAATAGTACGTGATCCTGGTGACATGGGCTACCTTTTCTGTGACACAGGTGTCAAGGGCCACTCCACCAGCCCCATCATGCAATCCCTCTCCACCCTACCCCAGGAAGATCGTTACTACGACCCCACAAACAGCTGCCAGGAGATAACCGACATCCCAGACGATTATTTGAATCAATCCCAGGTGCTGAAGCACCTGGCGAAGGAGGTGAAGCCAAGAAAAAATCAAAATCACCAGGATTTTGTCGATCATTCGTCATCCAGACCAACAACGATCCTAAATCCCTTGAAATCAAAGCACCGCATGCTGGGTCCAACTGAAAAACTCACCCTATCCAGATCCCAACCTGATTTATCACGTCTAGATCGTCTAGATCACGACATCTACGATCCCCCATCCCCCAGACCCCATCCAAAAGGTCGTGAGGAGATTGAGAGGACCTCCACCGAGATCTGGCCGCCATCAGAAATGATTCAGCTCGTCATTCAGGAGAACAGTTCCCTAAAACTCGAACTAGAACGATGTTACAATAAGGTATCAAAGTCCCAGAAGCTTGAGCTGGAGATATCGAAGGTCCATCGTGCTCATGAAGACCTGGCAGCGTCGTGTGAACGTCGGGAGAAGCTCGAACGTGCGGCAAGATTACGACTCCAGAATGACGTGAGACGATTAACCGAATTAAATCGCGCCCTGAGGGATCAGATTGATTTACTCACCACGAGAACTGACACCACAATTGTCGAGTCCATGAAGAAGGAGCTAACCCAACGAGAGCTTCTGATTGGCCAATTAATCACTCAGAATAAGGAACTAGCAGCAGCGAAGGAACGTCAGGAAATTGAACTTGCTGCACAGAGGGCGACACTCCAAGAACAAAGAACTCATATTGATATACTTGATACGGCACTGACTAATGCACAGGGTAATGTTGTGAGGCTTGAGGAGGAGTCGAGGAAGAAGCAGGTGTATGTTGATAGGGTGGGACAGTTGCAGAGGGCGTTGTCATCGTTGCAGGCGTCGTCTGATAGGCGTGAGGAGACGGAGAGACAGTTGAGGGGACAACTTGAGAGGGAATTGAGGGAGGGTGGTGGTGGTGGTGGTGGTGGTGGGGGTGGGGGATTGTGTGGGGGTGATGGGGGTGTTGGGGAGAGTTTGGTGGAGTTGAGGAGGAGAGTGAGGGAGAGGGATGAGAAGATTATGTCGCTTGAGGGAGATGTGGCCAAGTGGGAGCAGAGGTATTTGGAGGAGAGTGCGTTGAGGCAGGCTGCTATTGATGCTGCGAGTCTTCCCAAGTTAGTGATGATTTTTATGTTTTTTTTTGGGGGGGGGGCGGATTGGGGATTTTTGGGGGTTTGTAGGGATTTTTGGGGGGTTGTAGGGATTTTTGGGGAATTATAGGGGATTTTTAGTGATTTATAGGGGTTTTGGGGATTTATTGGGGGGTTTGTAGGGATTTATAGGGGATTTTTAGTGATTTATAGGGGATTTTTAGCGATTTATAGGGTTTTTGGGGATTTATAGGGGATTTTTGGGGATTTATTGGGGGTTTGTAGGGATTTATAGGGGATTTTTTAGGGTTTGTAGGGGATTTTGAGGGTTTGTAGGGGATTTTTGGGGGTTTGTAGGGATTTGTAGGGGATTTTTGGGGGTTTGTAGGGATTTGTAGAGGATTTTTGGGGGTTTGTAGGGAATTTTTGGGAGTTTGTAGGGATTTGTAGGGGATTTTTGGGGGTTTGTAGGGATTTTTGGAGGTTTGTAGGTATTTGTAGGGGGTTTTTGGGGTTTGTAGAGGATTTTTTGGGGACTTATAGGGGATTTATAGGGGATTTTTGGGGAGATTTTGGGGATTTGGGTCCATTAGGACTTCAAACATCATCAAGAACCTTAAAATCACTTATTCTACCTCCAAAAATACCCCAAAAAAACCCCAAAAAATCACCAGATCCCCAGAAAACTAAAAAATTACATCAAAATCCTCTACATCAATTTCATCTCTAGGGATGCGAAAATCGCTGCTTTGGAGAAGACCAGTCAGGACGCGGAGAAGCTCATCGCCGAGGCGAGATCCGAGAAAATGAGGCATCTCGACGAAGTCCACGCGGCCCACAAGAAACTAGCTGACCTTGAATCCAGGTAAGACTCCAAAATCCCCAATTCCCCACCACTTTTCATCCCCAACTCGTCAATTACCTCTTTCATCATCCCCTGGAGGCCAAATCCCATCTCCAACCCCCTCATGACAATAACAAAAATCCCCAGAAGCTCTGAATGACGTCCTCCAGACGTTCTCCATCTTCCAAACGACTCTATCCCCCTAAATACCATCAGAAAAATCCCTAGATAGGGGTGAAATCCCCCAGGTCGACCCCCAGGTGTAATTTCCAAGTCCTCTCCGCCATTAATTTAACCTTCTGACCCCAGGATGAAGGATCTGGAGTCAAAACTCGCTGAGAGAGACGCGATGATTCGTGTCCTTCAGAAACACACGTATGATAAGGACAGCAGCAGCAGCAGTGGAGTCTGTAGTTATCCAGCTGGACATTCCTCTCACTCTAGTACATCAGCAGATCATCCGGGTATCACCAGTACACCAGAGCTCGGTAAATATTGTCCCCCAGGATGACAAAAAAAATCCTAAATCTGATGATTATCATGACGTATTTTCTGCATTGACTAATTGTCAGTTCGTATGTCAGGTGGCAGCAGTGTTCTGGGTGGTGGTGGGGGGTATGGTAGTGCTACCACTTATGGGGTGACTGACAGCTACAAGTACAGGAAACAGGGTAGCTTTGAGGAGACCAACAAGAGCCTCGATGATCAACTTAAGGAGCTTGATTCACAGCTGCTCAGCAAGGTAGGAAGAATCTCAACAGTGTAGTGTAGTTGTGAGGGTTGACTGAAGTGGGGGGGTGGGTTCTGGGGGGTGTGACTGACCTGAGGGTCATCCTGGTGGGGTATTCAGGGGGTGGGGCGAGTCCTGAGGTGCAGGGGTGGTGTGTTTTGGAGGTTTTTTGCTGCAGATAGTCGTTTTTCAAGCTGCGAAACGAGAGATTGTTCGGTTGTTCTGGGAAAAATTGACAGAACTGGAGGATTTACCTCGGTCTCCAACATCCTCAGGGTGCCAGCACTGTCGACGGTGATTATTGGGTACAGGAAAAGATGAAAAAAATGTAGCGTGTGGTGAGGGTTGCACTCGGTGGCTGGTCTCATAAGCCTTTTACTACTTTGTTTTTATGCCTTTCGTCTCAGAATACTTGTCAAATTTAACCAGCAGATGGTAATGGTGGAGTGATCCGGTCTGCAACTCTCGATCGGTATACAGGTGCCTCACTCGCCGACGTACCGCCGGAGTTGAAGGATATACAATGTGAACGATTAATAGAATAAAAGTCAATGATTTTATTTGAATCAACGAAAGGGATCTAGACACATTTGTCTAGACATCGACGTAATTAACACTTTAATTAATTCACTTGCTATCGAGTCACCATCGAGTGATCTGTTAGGGTGGCCATTGCCATCTACTGGCCTGACTGAGTACCACCAACACTCACCTCAGTGTCATCTATTATAAATTACGATAAACCACCTCCACTGGCTGCCATAAATCCACCATTTTGGATTCTAATAGGTAATCACTGAGATCCCATAAACAACCGCACCATAAAAGTTATCCTATTACCAATGTCGGCGTACTGTCGGCCGTAATTACCATCAACGTCGGCAGTAACACGGCCGAGTGTCGGCACATCCTAGTGTTACCTAATTTCAAAAAAAAAAATATTTGAGGACCAGCACCTCCTGGGGTGAGGTATTACGATACCACTGGGGTCATCCCACACCCCCAGAACTCACCCTCTACTTCAGTCAATCCTCTGGCGAGTCATCCCTGACGTCGATGTCCATAATCCGTTACCTCATCATTTATTATTATTATTATTATTATTTTGTCGTGAGGATGGGGTTTGTCAGCTGTCGATAAGGCAGATCAGAGTTTCGGGGGGATAAATAAATATTATTTATTTGTTGAATTGAAGTTTATAATAATTGTCACCTGGGGCATACGATTTTCATGACTTTTTTTCGATTTTTTGATGATTTTTTTCACACTTTTTAGTTCAGAAAAATAATTTATTGACAGATTTTTTATTATTTTATCGTATCATATTTATTATACGACATTAATTTCACGGATTAACCTCCCCCCCTCCATTCGGTTATAAATTATGTCATATCGTCAGGTATTTCAGCTCATGAGAAAATCATAATTCCAATTGTTGCTATCAGGTATCGTATGGTATTTAGTGTGTGAATTAATTTGTTGTTTTGTTAATTAAAATGTGGAAAATTCTTATGAATTTTGTCACAATTTTAATGGTCACTGCACTGTAAAAAAAATACTGCCAACAATAAATTAAATATATTTTAAATAATTTTTCATTATGCAGATTAATTTTTTACAGTGTTTAATAATCCATAACCCACTCCTCAATTTGTTTAAACTAATTAACGTTAAATTATATCGATGATAAATTAGTTTACGTCCAGAACGTTCGTTCTAACCTCAAAATGTCGAAATTTTATAACCAGAGATCGACAAAAAAAATCCCCCAAATTGTTAATAATTAAATCCCAGTGACAGGAATAAATAAATTATTTATTGTGACACCAATGACTGAAGTTAATGAAGTGATTAATTAATAATTCATTGAACGATAATGACAGAAAGTATTTTTATTATTTTATCGATGAAAAATGACTGACAGAAAGTGAGTTATTTTCATGTCATAAATAATGGAATTTATTGTTTATTATCGTTTAATTAACATAGTGATTACATTCTTTGACGTACCCTGAGGATGATGTTCCATAAAATCATTATTCCATGACGAACGTGACAGTCAAACACTTAATTATTTATTTATCATTCAATTTACGTCATATTATTCATTTTTCCTGTCAAAAATATTCACTTAATGTTAATAAACATATAAATAATTATTAATTAACGATTAAAAAATATTCTCATGTCATTCCTGACGACATCAATCACCTTTTTAACCTCTTAATAACTTCACTAATGACTTTTTCACTTCACAATTGACCAAATCATTTATTTAGCCCACAATATTCCACAAAAACTCCACAATTATTCACTAAAACCCACAAACCATTTGTTTATACTCCAAATAATCATCATAATATCATAACAATGACATCACTGTCGATCTCTGTTTATAATTTACCACAGAAAAACCATTTAAACTCATTCGTAAACAATTAAAATGAAAAAATTACGAGTCAAGTCCAGTTGTCCTTCACTGACCCCAACATTTCCCCAACTGTTTGACGTTTTCTACCCCACCCTGAGCTGCTGTGATCTCCAACTAACCCCCCTGACACCTCATTATCATCCCCCAATATGTATTTGATGATAAAACAAACGAATATTCCACGAGTTTTGGCATGTCCTGGTGTTTATTTACCACTAACCTATAAAAAAAAACAATTGGTCCTACCTCCTCTCCAATGGTTCGGGAATATTTTCGTTTGTTTTCAGCGGGCACTTTGCTGTTTTCCAGGATTCTCTAATCCAGGCACTGCGTCGAGAAAAGGAAAAATACCCAAGTCATTATTGGCGAGTGTAGATTGTCCAGGTACAAGTGGAGGAACGAGTAAGAGTCGTTTGTTGGATGATACTGGAACTGATGGTGTTATCATTGATTATGGAGTGATAAAAGGTACAGTATCGAGACTGTCCGATGGTAAACCCGAGGATATGATGCTCTTGGAGAAGCAGGGAAGGTCTTCGCAGAGACAGAGGATGCAGGAGGGAGAGATGAGACGTGCTGGTAGTTTACCACCGAGTTCACTTCCACGACCACCACGAACCCTCAAATCAACATCACGTTATTGTCGTCTGAGTGATGGTGAGACGAGGAAAAAATCGGATCCAGGTCCTGGGGTGGATTCTGGGGTGAAGGGAAGGGATTCGGGGAATTGTACACTGGAATATGGAAGATTTGATGTGAAGAATCAGAGGAAAAAGAGGCTGGAGGGGTGTGGTCAGTCGACGAGTATGAAAAAGCCATCTGGTGGTGATTACGAGAGACTGGGGGATACGAAGAAGTTGGTGGGGGTTGATGTGAAGCACAGGGAGATGCAGGGCAGGTCCCTGATACCACCCACACGGAGAATTGGTGATTATGGGAGGCTCAGTGATGGAGATGGTAAAGCCAGTCTCAGGAAACAGGTGGGAATGTCCAGGGGTCTCAGCACTGGGAGTACAGTGTCCACGAAGAGTGGGGGAAGGGACTCAGGGGGGGCAGCTAGTGATGTGTCGATATCGAGTCTTCCACCGGCAAAAGGCAGGTCAATACCACGTCCTAATTATCGAATTCAGTTCTGACTATGATGTGCCAGGAGGTTATGTGATGATGGAGATGGTGGGGGTAAATGTCTAGTATCATCCCCCCACGGAATTTCGATCCGATTATTTTCAGTGTCAATAGATTTCGACCTCCTCATAACGAATTTGCAAACCGTTTTTTGGGGAAACAATTAGCTTCCACATAACGTTGAAATTTGTATACCACTCTCTGCATTACCTAGGGACACGTCGTGGACGTGACGGTTGACGGCCCCAACACAACACATGTTGGTACATTTAGAGACAATGGACAATACAAAGAGATGTTATAATTGGTATTCACTCACCCAGGCGCAGTTAATCCCTCCAGAGGTGAACATATTCTTTTACCTTAAACGTCTTGTGTTGATGATAAGTGTAATCTTCCACCACTGCTCACTTCTAGCAGCAAATTCAATATATAAAAGAGAATTTAAATTTGTTTACACTATTATCAACTTAGACGATGGCTGATCTTTATTCCTTTTGGGTACGGCTATCCCCGGGATCACCTTGAGTTATTGTAGATTTAAATTCACGTGTGTAATGTTTGGCCATTGTTTCCAAATATTGTGTCACTCTATCATGGAATGATACCCTCCTCTTAAACATGAATTCACACAGATACCTTTGGTAGTGGTCTTCACTTGTGCCGTACCTCTGGAGTTGTCCTTTGGTCTCTCCATGATCTCTCAATATTTTGTGTGTGAACATGTGTCACAGGATTCACGAAATTGATTGAGTGGTTTACTGTGAAGTGATGAAATCCTTCATAGGGCACGTCACCTCTCTCAGTAACACTTTATGTTCACGTAAGAATTCAACTAGCACTTCGTAATTCTCACTAACTGCGAAGATCTCACTGAGCTTCATGTTATTCAATTCGCGTTGCATTCTGTACTGATAGAGGAATCACTTTAAGACTCCTGATAGCCTCAGAACTCGTCGAGTTTGCCTAGTTCTCCTTGTACACAAGGATCAGCACAATCGTCGGTATAATTCCCGGGGGGGCTATAGTAGACATTTACCTCGAATTGTCGTCGAATAACGTGCACCACGCCATAATAACTGAGTATTTTATCTGATTTTTTTTTTTACGTCGAAATGACACCATCACAGGCCATAATCATTATCGTACCCAGGAGGTGGTTAAGGTAGAGTTTAGGATGAACTAGTCATTACCAAAGTAACAAATAACTTCTTTGTTCTATTGATAAAATCACGTCATTCGTTTTCATAATTTTTTTTTTTAATGTCAGGAGAGTTTTTGGGTCGTTGGAACGTGGGTCAATCACCCGGTGATGATGTCGATGGGATTTTAGGGGGTAAATACCTGGGGTGTGGGGGGTGTGCCTTAAATAATCAGTCAAATCTGATCCTGAACTAGAGTAGAACTCCACAAGACTGAAAAATACTTGAAAATCTGAACGTCAATCAACCAAAGTGTCGATCCCTGTTTTGTTTAATAATTTTTTTCTTAATTATTATGATTATATATTCAGTTTTATCGGTTATTAATGATGAAATGACTAGTGATGTTGTTCAATATTTATTGGGGCTTGTGGTGATACATCTGGGGATGTCGGAACGTCCTGGTGGTCGTTTATTGGTGATCTGAGGGTGCGGTATATTAAACATTTTTTTTTTTTCTGATTGTGATGTAGCAATTAGCGTAGGGAAATTAGACAGTTCATTTGTTTCTCCTGTTGTTTGTACTGTTTCTCATGTGACAATTGTACCCACGGGGGTGGGGGGGGGGGGGGGGGTGGGGTGATGGGATCTGTTGTCCAGGAAATTGGCGACAAAAATGGCGACTCACTTTGATAACGTCACAGGGAGCACTAAATCGATGGGATAAACACTGATAAAACTGTCGAACCTCAATTTTTGTTGTTGATAAGTGGAAAATTATTGATAACATTTGGAAACGACATGAGAAGCTGTTTCTGATTCACCAAAATGACGGCCATTTTCCCCACTCGATGATGGGAGCCGCCATATTGTTTAGGAAATTTTCTAGACGACAGATTCTATCATTAAAGATGGCGGACGTTAGCGACTGGGCCAAATATTCATTAATTAATATTTCAGTGTTCTAGAGTCGCTGGGGACGTGGGGGGGAGGTTAATTAGGATCAAGAACAGCTTTAACGTTTGCTCTCTATTTTTGATACAGCCAAATTTGATCGTAATCTAGATAAAATTTGATATCTCATATTCAGTGAGTCAAGATGGCGACAGAAAGGTAAATTTTTTGGTTAAAAGATGAAAATCTCGAAATAAAATGGGACAAAGGGTTTTCACCCCTCACTTATCGGTCCCAAAAACCGTTAATTAATCACTAATCATCATTCGATTGATCGTCAGTGACGATTGTTCATTCGATACATCAAATTTTGTAATACTCGTACAAAAAAACATTTTTAAAATGCCAGATGGGCTAGAAAATAGACAGTAATCGTGTGTAATCACTCGATAAATTGTGTCTGTGTGTTAGCTTTAAGTGAAGGAGAATTAATTGACGATTAATATCCACCATTGTAACGTTTTAATGAATGAAAGCTTTCGATAAATGAGAAATATGGAAAATAATGCTAAAGATTAGTTTAATGTAAAGAAAAAAATTATGAGAAATACAGAGTCTGTTGTGAATCTAGTGTTAATACCCTATTTCCACACAATAAATATTTTTATATCCCTAGAGGGGGGGGGGGTGAAGTGATTAATTTTTATTCAATTAAAATAATGAAATCACTCAACTCAATTTTATAATAATTTATTTAACAATTGGGACTAGTTTTACATGAACTGGGCCTTGAGATCTCAAGATGATATCGACCACGAAGCGAACATCACCCATGACATCGACTGGCTCCAGGTAGAATGTGGAGATGAGGCAGGCCATGATGACTTTCACCTCCAACATTGCGAATTTTTTTCCTGAAAATATCATTAATTATATTTTTATTAATGACATTATCAAGGAAACTGTCGATCAAGTCAATGACACCATCACCTCCCCTAGGATTCAAATTTTAATAAAATTTTTTAGTAGAGTTACGTCATCATCTGGGAACAGCCTCTGGAGATAATAAATTTTTTACTCTCATCCTACCCCTCGATTCGGCAATTTTAAACCGCCCACCTCTCCCACCGTTCGTGGAACTAACGGAGAAGTGTCACAGCACAGGTGGAAATACTACCACTGTACTACCGAAGAAAAAGAGGTACATTAACCTCGCCGTCGTCACGTAGAATTGCACCCTCAGTGCACCCTCAGAGGGTGTGAAAACCCCTAGAGAAAATCAGGAGCTCAGAGCTCTCGACGCGCCGAGCGCCGACTGCCTGAGCTCGTCTCGTCCAAGCGCTTATATACCAGCTCTGAGGAGTGGGGGTAACGGCGAAGCGTTCGTCTCTCCCCACTCCTACGGTACCGGCGCGCGGAGGTGCGCGCGGAGGCCCAACGAGTGTAAGTACAGCGGAGCTGGCTAGACCGTTACCAAAATGATTTCTACCCTCCCTATCACCCCTTCCGAGCCCTTCAATCCAATTACTTTCAAAAGGTCGGAAGTCCAGAATAAAATTCCAAATATTTTCCACCAAAAATTCGACCGAAAATTATTACGAAACGGTAATTAGACGATTGTGTGCTCACCAATGCAATCACGTGGTCCAAGACTGAAGGGTAAATACGAGTAAGGGTGTCTGCCCTTACAAGCCTCCGGTGAGAATCTGTCAGGATTATAAATATTTGGTTCGGGCCAGAACTTCGGGTCCCGATGTGTATCGAATATTTGAATGGCGACTTCAGTTCCTCGGGGAAGGAAATGACTCTCTGAAATCATTTTTGTCATATCGACGCATTCAATTAAATCATTTCAATAGGTTAATCAAAATATTACTTAGTTGGACATCTTCTGATAGCTTTCGGCCAATCACTGGCGTCGGCCCGTAAAGACGCATCGCCTCCTTGATGCATTGCTGGAGATAGGACATTCTTCGAATTTCTTTCATTGTGATTTTATGGAGGGGAAGTCCATTCAGGACTTCATTAATTTCTTGTCGACATTTTTCCTGTTAGAAAATTTATTTTGAGGGCATTAAAATGATCTTGTGAAACGGGAGGGGGGAGGGGGAGGGTGACGGGGGTGGGGGTGGATTGACAAATTATTTTTTTTCTGTCAAATCATCTGAATTAAAATGGCGGAACTCACCTGGTAGTCCTTATGCTCAGCAAGAAGTAATGTCGTGAAGCTCAAGGACGTGGACGTAGTATCGTACCCCTAAAATTAAGGGTTGAAATAGAAAATTGTGTTTCATGTCCGGGAGAATAGTCAGGAGTGAGGAGTGCTAATGTCACGTCTTGAAATCGCACTTTTTATCCCTCGGCAGACAATCGACGATTACTTACCGCAGCCACGAACACGTCCACCTCTTCCTGAATACCCGCATCGTCAATCCCGGACGTCTTCCACGTGGCCAGGAGGAGATCGAGGAGTGCGGGCTTCTCACGGTGTCCTGTTCCGTCATCGACATCACTGCCACCGGATTCTCGTTCCTCTTTAACTTTTCCGACGCCATTTAATGATGTCCATCCGTTCATTCGATGGTGCTCTTTTTTTGCTTTAATCATTTCACTAGAAAATTTGTGGACCGTCTTTATCGCTTCCTCCTGTTGTTTTCCCTTTTCCGTGAAAGAGAAGATCCAGTTGTTTGCCAGCCATGGCTTCGTGAATCTGAAATGGTAGGTAACTGGTTGATCGACTGAGGATAAAAATTATTTCAATTTCACAGCTGCAAATTCATGAAATTTTTCGAGAGCTCGAATTACCTGTATTGAAGTGCATCGACGATAATGTGAATTGCATCGAGATATTTATCTCGATCGTGATCATTGAGAATCAGGCCCATCGATGTTTCTGGAAAAGCCGACATTTTGTTAATCAGTCGATAAATTTTATCGATCGATATTCGATTATCTCGAACGGTGGGACGTGAATCGATTTATGTATCGATTTTCGGGGAGTTTTAATCGAACGTTAATCACTTTGAATATTATTACCGCATATTATGGTGAGCGAGAGTCTTGAAAAAATCGTGGAGATCTCCTTGACGACACCTCCGACCTGGCCACTTGTTTCGGCTTTCAGAGACGTTACGAGTTTAGCGGTTTGTTCAGAAAATGTTTCGACGAATCCCTCGAGGAGATTGTAGCTGAATGCGTGGTTCAACATCTTCCTGCGAGTCTGCCATTTTTTTCCTGAAATTTATCGGCTCATCGATTGGTCGTAGATCGATATGAATCGATTGGTCAATCGAGATTAATCGATATGAATCGATTATTCAATCGATATGAATCGATTATTTAATCGATATTAATCGATATTAATCGATTATTCAATCGATATCAATCGATATTAATCGATTATTCAATCGATATGAATCGATTAGTCAATCGATATAAATCGATTCTATTCAGGAATCGATTGATTCGATCATCGATTGAGTTAAATTATCATTTATGTGATGACGATTAGGCTAGTACCTTTGCTTATCAACAGCGCTTCTTTCAGCCAAGATTCTAAAGTACTCGCTTGGTCAGTTTTTTCAACATTTGTGTAGCTCGACAGGATAACCTACGCAAAATTATATAACACCAATAATTAGATGTTTATCCTGGACCATCGATTGATTTTTTTAATCGATTAGTCAATCGATTCGATTCAGTAATCGATTGATATCGAACGAATCGATTCTGTAATCGATTGATATCGATCGAATCGATTCTGTAATCGATCGAATCGATTCTGTAATCGATTGATATCGATCGAATCGATTCAGTAATCGATTGATATCGATCGAATCGATTGCGTAATCGATTGATATCGATCGATTCGATTCAGTAATCGATAGATATCGATCGAATCGATTCAGTAATCGATTGATATCGATCGAATCGATCATGGATTGACTTTTTTCAATCGATTAGTCAATCGATTCGATTAATATCGATTGATTCGATCATCGATTGAGCTCAATTAATTTTCAAATTTACCTGAATGTCGTCCGGATGTCGGATATTAACTGTCGGTCGGTGGAAAATCCAATATTTATACGTCGGATAAAATTCATTTCCTAATTTCCGTAATTTATTGAACACTTTATCTGAAATAAAAAATCAATATAAAATAGAATAAAAATTAATTATAAATAAATGAATAAAAAAAATACAATTTAATTTAATTATTCTCCCCCCAATGATTTTTCATTTCATCCCCCGAAAACCTGAACCTTAATTACATTCAATCATTGAACGCGTAAAATCACGGAATGAGATTATTTAATACCAATAAGTTAATAAACAAATACCATTTGATACCGAAAAATCCAGTAGATTTCCAATAACCGGAAGTCCCTTCGGCCCAGGAATTCCATCAACACAACGACCAATTCGACTATTGTGGGCCCATAATTTAATTATTAAAAATATCACCAATGGGGCCAGTGCAAAAGTAACAATAAAATGTAAATAATCCATATTTCAATTGCTTAAACTGTCGTTACTGAAAAAAAAAAATAAACCGAATTTATCGTGAAGTTATTGAGTCGGAGCTCTTAACACAGTTAGTAACAGATATGAAATATCAATCATCGTTGAGTGCGTATTAAATTTATCGTATATAATGAATTCATTTAATGTATCGCACTGATAATTATGATAATTGGGCATGATGATAAATACAAAACGTTATCAATTGTCGTCAGAACTAAATTCTATAAATATTTAATGGATTAGTAAAATTATATTGACGACGTTGTAATGAAAATGATTTTTAACTCTTTTTTTTTTGCAGTTTCTGGTCATTTCTGAGTTTTTTTAACGAAAAAAAAAAAAAAAATCATTTTGGGCCCAAAAGTGGATGAATCAGGTCGACCTGAATCAGGCCGACCTGAATCAGGCCGACCCAAACTAGACGACTATGAACCAGGGGTAATCCTAAATCAGGCTGACCTGAACTAGAACGAACCTGAATCACCGGAAAAACCTGAATCAGGTCGACCTGAATCAGGTCAACCTGAAATCAGGCCCATAATTAATTCCCAATTTCAACCTGAAATCTTCATCCACTTCTAATACGTCATAACGTCTCACGTAATTGTCAGTAATACCCGATCAGGTCTTGGTACCATAAAAATATCGTATGCCTGATATACCACAAACGATAAATACACCTGATCAGGCTCAACAAACGCTAAATCATAACATGTCATATAAAAAATCGCCGATTCTAGTCGCCCTCAGGTCGAGCCATAACATACCGGAGATCGATAAACCTGAAATCTACCTGATCCACCTCAGCTAATATATATCAATATATATATCACATATCGATTGTCAAGGTAAAAAAAAAATAAAACAAAAAAAAAAAATAATAATAATAATAATAATAACAATAATTGACTTGTTATTGATGAGGTGGTGGTGCATTGTGAAATACCATTTTACTATAAAAAGATATCATATGAGGCCACATCACCCTATCGGTTACAACCCGCCACCTCATCACCATCACTTACGCCTCGTACTGCTCGTACTGCTCTTACTCGCTGCAGTTGCTACCTACTGCGGAGAGCCTACGCATATAGTGTTTCTTTGGGTTTCACTATATATAATAATAATGCACTAAAGGATTATGATAAACTAGATATTTATTGTACATCTAACTTAGGCAACACAAAAGGTAAGTAGCCTTAGAAATACAAAGGGTCCAGTATCCACTATAGCTGTGGCGTCGTTACTGGAGTATAAGGTAAGGTAAGACAGACACCTAGGGCTAGCAGTCAAGTCGGGGAGATAGTTGCTGCTTCGGACGTTGGCGCTTGGGTGTCACGATTGTGGCAGGAGTCGAAGTTACCGACGATCGAGCTGCCATACGCACCAGGTAGGTGGCGCCACCGCACCTCGAAGATGTCAGGTAAGATCATGGGTTACAGCCGGTAATCGTCGATTACCGGCCGAGGACCCCCGAATACATTGTGGAGATCCTCAACTGTCCGAATAAACGGATACTCGTGTCGTGGGTGTGGTAGAGTGTGGGGAATGGTGGAATATGGAATAGGAGTTGATGTATAGGTAGGTAAAATGGCGGATGTGATTTCCTCCGAAGGTCACATACTGGCACATAAATTATTTATTTAAATATTACGGCATCACAAACATCTCAAGTTACGGTTTAGAGACGCTATACATAATTTATCTATTTGAATAACAATTTACTATTTATTACTATGAACAATCAGCCGACAATTGGATTTTTTATTTAATAATTGGTACGAGTTTCACGTGAGTCGGATCGCGAAATCTAACGACAAAATCCATTAAGAAATTGGCATTATCAATTGGGTCCACAGTTTCGAGGTAGAAATTGGAGATTAGTTCGGCCATAACAGTTCGCAGTTCCAGCATTGCAAATTTGTACCCTAGAAGTAGAGAGAATTACAATAAAAAGTGGGGGTTGGGGAATGAGGGGTGAATTGACCGGTCGGTTTACAGTAGAATTTTCCCATAAGAATAGTATAAATAACACTAGCTGGAAGATTACTTCAGTTTGAATGGGATAGCTCAGTGGGAAGAGCGCCCGATTCGTAACTGAAGGATCCCGGGTTCGAATCCCGGTCTGGGAGATCAATTTTTTCGGTAAAATTTTTCTACAAAAATTGTATAAAAATAAGAGTAGTTGGATGATGACTTCAGTTGGGTGAGGATCAGCGCAGTTGGAAAATGGGACTTCAGTTGGAAGAGGAAGGCCAGTTGGAAGAGGACTTCAGTTGGAAGAGGGAAAGCCCAATTGGAAGAGGGATAAGTCCAGTTGGAAAATGACTTCAGTTGGAAGAGGGACAGCCCAATTGGAAGAGGGATGAGCCCAATTGGAAGAGGGATAAGTCCAGTTGGAAGAGGGACAGCCCAGTTGGAAGAGGGATAAGTCCAGTTGGAAAATGACGTCAATTGGAAGAGCACCCGATTCATAACCAAAAGATTCCGAACCACTCAACAAAATTGGGTCAGCCTAACGTCAAGATCATACAATCAGATGATTAATATCATTACCAACACACATTCTGGGACCCAAACCAAAAGGTAAATACGAATAAGGATGTCTTCCTTTAGATCTTTCCGGTGAGAATCGATCAGGATCGAAGACATCTGGATTAGGCCAATAATGAGGATCTCGATGAACATCATAAACGTGAATACAAACTTCAGTCCCCTGAGGAATGAAATGATCCCCTAAAACAGATCAATCATCTGATTACCCAAACCAATTGGTTTACGATTTCAATGGTGGGGGTTGAATTACTCAGTTTCATGTCCTCGTGGACCGTTCGAGATATCAGAGGAGCCACCGTGTACAGTCGCATGGCTTCCTTGATACACTGTTGCAGGTAAGACATTCTCTGAACTTCTTTCATCGTAATTTTTCCACTCGGAAGTCCGCTCAGTATTTCGTTGACTTCTTCACGACATTTGGCCTTTCGAGAAATTTAATGATTAATTAAGACAACTGAAGCCATCCATTGAGTATCAGGTCAGCTTACCTGGATGTCCTTGTGCTTCGCCAAAAGTAATGTCGTGAATCCTAGTGCTGAAGCCGTCGTGTCATGACCCTTCAATGCAAAAATAAAATATTCGTTGCAGCTGATTAGCCCTCTCCTCTCCTCTTTCTACTTACGGCTGCCACGAACATATCAACTTCCTCCTGAACCCCCTCATCATCGATGGCGGACGTCTTCCACGCGGCGATCAAAAGGTCGAGGAGCGCCAGTTTCTGACGATTTTCTGCGAAAAATTGTGAAAATACTCGTCTTATCGAACAGTTTGCGATCGAGTGAAGCTCGCGTTCTATAAGTCCCAATGACGAGGAACAAAAAAATCGTACTTCTCTGGCCGACATCGAGTTCCTCTCCTGCATTTCCCTCCGTCAATCCATCCAAATATCTCCAGTCATTCACCCGATGATAATTTTTTCTCTCCTCGATGATTTTCGCGGAGAAGTCGTGCAATATACCGACGACTCTGTCGTGCTCTTTTCCCATTTTCGTCAGTGAGAAAATCCAATTGTTGGCCAGCCAGGGCCTCATGAACCTGAAAATCCCACCACAAGGCCCCGATATAATTATCCAAGGCCCAATCAGCTCATCGATAATCGTAACCACCAGTCGGTGGGTCCCATTACGGACAAAAATATTGAGTAAAAAATTGATCTGTGTAAATAATTAAATTTTTTTGACAACAACAAAATGGCGGATGATGACAATACCGATATTGGAATATCTGGGCGGTGGTGGGGATGGCCTCTATGTAGGCGCTTTGATCACTAGCTGTCTCATCCAGGGGTATTCCCATGGCCGTCTCTGCGGGCCCAAAATTTATTAAATTTTTTTGCTCATGACAATCGGTGGAAATGAGTAATTACCGCATATGATGTTCAGGGAGAGCCTCGAGAACATCTTCTCCACGTCCTTGACGACCTCCCCCCCTTGAGCGCTCGCTTCAGCCGTGAGTGACCTTGAGAGCTTATCGGCGTGTTCGGAAAATGTCATGACGAACTCCTGGAGGAGGGCATTGGTGAAGGCAGGATTGATCATCTTCCTTCGACCGCGCCATTTGTCCCCTGAACATTTTCGAGGGCCGTAAAGTGACGTTTTAGGGCCCAGGGGCGGATAAAATGGGGTTTTTCGGGCCCAGGGGCGGATAAAATGAGGTTTTTCGGGCCCAGGGGCGGATAAAATGGGCTTTTTCGAGAGGCCTGAGGTATTGTTCCTAGTTCCATCGCATACCTCGAGTTTCATAATATAATTTATAAAATCCTTCAACTTATTTTGTTATTTAAACAAATTATTCAAAATGTTATCTCCATCACCGGTTGAAGAATGACTCGAAGAAATTTCGATTTATCAGTCATGAATATTAAAATTTGTACACTTGTACATGACAATAATACACTTGAATGATACCCAAGTCCATTGACAATTGATATTTTTATTTGTTAATTAATAAAAAAATTTTGGGCCGAAAAAATTAAACGGGAGATCGTTCACTTCTGATCGCTCGCTATTATTTGATGAATATCTCGGAATCTAGGGACGATAGGGAGTTTTTCATAAGGACCTTTTTTGTAGGGCGAGTCAAGGGCTACAATAAAGGTTCTGATGAAAAATCCGCTATCTCTTACGGTTTCGGAGTTATCGCCCCAAAATTAAACCCAAAAATACGTTGACTCATCGTTCTATCACTTCGTTAGTGATTTCATTGCTGACGTCATCGTTATGGCCGCCATTACTGTTTACTTTGATAATAATAATCATAGTAATGGTAATCACATTACCTGTGCTCACCAAGAGCCCGTCATTCACCCAGGGCCTTATGAGGGCCAGATGCGAGGTTTTTACGATGGCTTTTGCACTAGACAGTACCATCTGGAACATTAAAACGTTCGATAATAATCGATAAATCGATCGTAGTTCGATTATTCGACCTGGTTATTCACCTCGACGTCATCTGGGTGACGAATGTTCACCACTGGGTGATGTAGAATCCAGTATTTATACGTAGGATAGTACTCGTTACTGAATTTCCTCATTTGCCCGAAGATTTCGTCTAGAAATTTCCCAGAAAAATTGAATTTTTTATCGTGTTCGATTCGATATTCGAGGGGAATCGAATATATGGTAAATCGAATAAGAATCGATTATTCAAAGTCGAAGGTTGGGAGGTTTAACGATAGATGGGGCACTCATGGTGGTTAATTGGAAATTTCGATTATTTACTGATCGATATATCGATTATTGAAAGATCGATTATCGATTGTCAGGTGATTGATTATCGATTATTACATGATCGATTGTCAAATGATCGATTATCGATTGTCAAATGATCGATTATCGATTGTCAAGTGATCGATTATCGATTATCACATGATCGATTGTCAAATGATCGATTATCGATTGTCAAATGATCGATTATCGATTGTCAAGTGATCGATTATCACATGATCGATTGTCAAATGATCGATTATCGATTGTCAAATGATCGATTATCAACTGATCGATTATCGATTATCACATGATCGATTGTCAAATGATCGATTATCGATTGTCAAATGATCGATTATCGATTGTCAACTGATCGATTATCGATTATCACATGATCGATTGTCAAATGATCGATTATCGATTGTCAAATGATCGATTATCGATTGTCAAGTGATCGATTATCACATGATCGATTGTCAAATGATCGATTATGTTACATAATTGTCGACAAGTGACTCCATCATGCGATCGATACCATCAGCCATTCGGCGTCCATCTTGTCGTCTATCGTGACACGGCATTTTGACGCGATCGATACAAAAATTTTGTTGGGGTTATCGAACTGATATCGAATCGAATCACTTCGATATTTATCTTAATTGATAATTTACCGACTGGTACAACAAAATCCAGAAGATTTCCAATCAGCGGCAGTCCCTTGGGCCCCGGTATTTTATCGACCCAGCGACCGATTCGACTCAAGTGACGACATACATTCATCACCAGTAGATATCCCACTGGGGTAAGGCCCAATATCACAATACAAGAGAGTAAATCCATGTCTTGTTCGGTTAAACTATTGAACACTTGTGATTAACTTGAAAAAATATTACGGAATGAAAGTAATAGCTCATTTGTAATTATCTTTATTCAAATGGACATCCCCTCCCCCTCGCCCTCTCGCCCCAACGATTTCACTGGTGAACGTCGATATCGTATGACATATGATAATGATAATTATTGCATGCGATTGGAATTTCATCAAGAAATTTAGCGTATTCACTAGAAATTTATTCCGAATTTTTTGCGAAATTTTAAGTCAACAATTTCGACATTTGAAATTTTTTTTTTTACATAAACAACTGAAAGTGGGGTTCACCCGACATGACGGAGTCGGCGACCAATCGTGGCTTTGAGATTGGCGATGGGATGGGTTTACATCCCTGTGATAGCTCAAACTGACCCAGCCCCCGCCCGCTTTCCGTGCGACATGACCCCACCAAAGGGGCCACACATGTGTCTTTTTGAAGGTGATAGAAAATACTTGAGTTTCTCTTGGAGAAAAGTCCCTCTGGAGCACGTTCATGACATACCATCAGCGCCAGATCAACGCAGACCCTCGGGGTGACATCAACTTGATCGTGAAAAATTAAAAAATTAAATACGAAATTATTTTCGTAAAAAATCATGAAATTAAACACAAGAAGACGTCAATTATTTTCAATAACTCCACGAGACTCGATTGCAAATCGATCCACAACAATCATCGCACGTGACATTATAAATAATTAACAAAACCGACTATCGTAAATGTAAAAAAATTATTAAAACAATAAATTGTTGAAGGGTGAATTCATCTCGTATTATTTCTGTCAATTCATTAGCGATAAAAATTCCCCCGTTTTCACCAACATTCCACGTCGACATTTTAATGACTACTAAATTATTCCTTTATTGTTTTCCGTTTAAAAATATTTATTCCATCAGAAAATTCTGAGTTTCACTGATAACATTCAATCGAACGAACATTCCATGTGCCAGATATTGCCATTGTCGTTATATTTAGACAATTAATGACATATTCGTTCGTTGAGAGATTAAAAACAAATTTTATTACACACACATCCACGCGGCGGGAGGGGGAGCGGGTTTTTTTACTCATATAAATACAGCTGAAGTGCTTTGTTATAGTTATAATAGTGAAAGCCATTGTGAAGTAATTACGATAGTTCAAGATGAAGTCGTTGGAGTTGATCGTCACCGGCGTCCTGATACTCCACATCCTGAACCCTTCTGATGGCATACTCCAACCTAGCAGAGAGCGTAAGAATAGTTTAATGTACAAATTGTTAATGACGTTGATGCCGTAATTTGTTTGGGGTGACTTTAAAAAGATAAAAACAGTTTATTTCTGCGAAAAAGGTACAAATGATTTTAACACTAAATTCACTACTTAAGACACTCAATACAATTAAAAATCTTCAAGCACTTGATCACACTCTTAAATGCTCAACACACAAACGTCCGAGTATACGTCTAACGTCTAACGCTGCTCACTAACGACTCTGACCCTGTCCCTCTTCTCAACCCTGGACTGGGCCCTAATCACGTCACCTGGTCCTAGCATCCCTGGATCACGCTGGCTGCAGCGATCTCCGCCTCCCACATCTGTGGGTCTCATAAACCAACAAAATATGACCCTCTAAGTGCTCTATAGTAGAGGCTTGCATTCATGTACCAATCCATGTCTATTTGCGGGGTTTCTTCACGCACAACACCTGCGCTAAAACTACTATATAAACTCATAGTCCTAGACTCTTTTAATAAAATACGAAGAACATCTGCCCATAATATTGGCCAGATTATCATTCTTAAACTGGATATTTCCCCATAATCATTGCCGATACAACATTTGTCGCTCCCAAAATGTTCGTCAATTATCTTTCAGTGTTCAACGTACTATCGAAACTTGAGTATCTCCAAAAGAGCGATGATCCTTGCGGCTCTCCGGAAGTCCTAATCTCCATGTTGAAAGGCAATGAATCGGTAAAACCTTCTCAACTCGGAATGATGCTGGCCTCCATGGACAGGATAACCGACATGACCGATCCCCCAGATCTGAATTCGGTCTTCGGTTTCCACGACCAAAATATTAAAAGAAACATTATGTCAGAGCAACGAGCAGCTCGGTACTGGGAGTGGAAGTCCCAACTACAAGTCTACCTGTCAACCATCAACGCTCTCTACGACCGCTTCACCACCCTCCGGAAGGACGAGGGGCCCATTAATGTTGACAATTGGATGGCCCTGGCTACCGACATCGAGAACACCATGCGGTCCAACCTGACCGCGTTCCGCGCGGAACTTCTGAACGGCCGAAATGTAGCGATAGGCCGTACCGTGCTGAACGACTTCATCCAGTCACGCGATGTAATTCCAAATATTCTGACACCAATCGATGATCGAATGTGAGATATCGATATTATCCCTTACCGTTTCTGTTTGCAGAACTCGCTGGACTTTAGCTGCGAGGCAATCTTCGCCCTGAATGGGTTTTTCAATCAGTTGTTGAACCTGGTGTTTACCACACAAATGAAGGCGATGGTTCCCCAGATTTTTGCGACATTACTGCGAGACTGTAGTGGCACTGGTGAGTTACTAACAAATCAGCGTACGCTGAGTTGAGGCGATGAACAATCAGGCCCAGATGAGATTGGCTGACGTGAAAAATCAGGTCGTCGTCCGGTTATTCAGGTCGCCAAATGTCAGGAGCTTGTCTGGAGTGTAACAGCACTGTTACAACTGGGCCTGATGAGGCCCAAGGTTCGGGCCCCCCCCCCCGGACCTGAGCAGGTTAATTGGGCCCGGGACCTGATCAGGTTCATTTCAAACGTATTTCGATGGAAATGAGTCCCATTTTTAGTCGATAACTCTTCATCCTCAATTTTGAAATTTTTTTTTTCTTTTCGGCCCGTAGTCTGGAGAGATAACCTGAATAGGCTGGCCATCGAATACAAAGACGGATACCTAGAAATTGTGAGAGGTCTGGAAAAGAAGCTAGACTATATCAGGAACGATATGCTCCCATGTGATCCATTCAGTTTCGAACCTATTAAAGGTAATACAGCTGTTTACAATTAATCAGATTAATGTCTGGTGATGAATTCTTGATATTTTCATGATCAATGGGTTCACAGATCCGACTAAGTATGAGCTAGAGGACTCAGAGCACATCTCACTTATACAATTTTGGGATCCTGAAGGTCACAAGAGCTGTTCAGACGTTCGGAAGAACGAAGAGATGAGGTTTATGTCCATGAGTGACGAGTGTAGGGGCAATTTATATGATTGCGATTATGTTAAGCTGCGAGAAAGGTATCGACTGGTGAGTTAATTATGGAAAATTAATTAATTATTTGATGGGAGGAACAATTGGAAGGGTCAATATGTCGGATTGCGATGGGGGTGATTAATTTGATGGGATTGACTGTTCATTAGGAAAAACTTTTGAAGTGGCAGAAGTGGATTACAGCATCACATGTTAAATATGGAGATACTTCTAAGGACTGTCTTAGTTTTATGTCTAATCACTATATTAGGGAGAGGGATCCTACCATAAGTCATTGTCTTTGCAAGTGTAACGAGAATCTTAATCACATAAGTGTTACACCAGTTATGACGGATCGATCAGCTGATATGTGAGTTTATAATATAATAATTGGTATGAAAAATATAATAATTATTGTTAGAATGCAGTAATTATTATCATTAAAAATAACCCCATCATCGTTAATACATTCGTATAATTTTTTTTTTCTTTCCAAGGGTTGTAACTGGTTTTCGATTTGTTCTTGAAAACCGAGTTCTTTACGTACAAGCGAAACAAGGAAAGTTGCTTCCTGGTGAGAGGATTGATCCTGCATCGGTAGAGTGGATTCCCCTGCCAAAGAATCCAAAGGTGGTACCGTTAAATTCCCAAAACGGCAAGTTTCATATCGGTGACGTAATGGCCGACATGAACGAGGTGCCAGTTGGTGAGTATTTTGTATATTTGAGCCCATTAGTTGGGACCATCCAATCCCCCAAGTTGCTTGAATCACAACACTTTGTCCAACACTGTCGACGGTGATTATTGGCTACAGCAAAAGATGAACAAATGTAGCATGCGGTGAGGGTTGCACTCGGGGCCTGTTCTCATAAGCCTTTTACTACTTTGTTTTTATGGGCTTCGTCCCAGAATAGTTATCAAATTTAACCAGCAGATGGTAATGGTCGAGTGATCTGTTCTGCCACTCTCGATCGGTATACAGGTGCCTCAGTCGCTGGTGTACCGCCGGAGTTGAAGGATATACAATGTGAACGCTTAATAGAATAAAAGTCAATGATTTTATTTGAATCAACGAAAGGGATCTAGACACATTCGGCGAGACATCGACGGAATTAACACTTTAATTAATCCGCTTGCTATCGAGTCACCATCGAGTGATCTGTTGGTGAGGCCATTGCCCTCGACTGGTCTGCCTGAGTACCGCCAACACTCACCTCAGTGTCATCTATTATAAATTTCGATAAACGAGCTCCACTGGCTGCCATAAACCCTCCATTTAGGATTCTAATAAGTAATCACTGAGCCCCCATAAACCCCCGCGCCATAAAAGTTATCCTATTACCACTGTCGGCATACTGTCGGCCGTACCTACCATTACCGTCGGCAGTGACACGGCCGAGGGTCGGTCATCCCTATCAACACCCCTCTCAAACTGATTCACTTCACTTTACGATTTTAGGAATTTCATTCGTCCAAAGCAACAATAGCTTCTACCTTCAGATGTATACGACTTCGTATGTGTTCAATCGAGGCATCTCTGGGACGTCCATTCGCGAGGTTCCTCCTCCCCATCGAGAGTAAGTTGATATGACACATTTAATGTCCTTTAATTTCCATTTATTTGTCCTCATTACCAACTTAATTCTCTGAATTCTAGTGACCCCGAGAAATATGTCGAATTTCAATTGTCTAATCGAGCGCATAAGAAAGGACAACCAGTGCTCCCATTGATAGATGCAAGAATTGCTGAGGCTAAGTCACCAGCACTAGTACGGGGTTTAGGAATTGCATACGACCACCAAAACGGGGGGAAGTTTTCCCCGAAAATTATTGGCTTGGATTACGCAGATATATTTCAAAAAATTGAAAATCGAACATTATGCATTTAAGATGTACCCAAATATTCTACAATTGCGATAGTGATTGATTAAATAAATAAATATTTTCTTCAAGCAAATGAATCGTCTTAAACTATTATTCTATGATTTTTCCTCATCGTCGATACGAGGGGCCTGTCACGGGCCTTATAGACTGCGATGGGCTTTATATGCTGCAATGGGCCTTATATATGCTGCAATGGGCCTTATAAGTTGCAATGGGACTTATGAGCTTCAATGGGCCTTATATATGCTGCAATGGGCCTTACATAGGCTGCAATGGGCCTTATATGCTGCAATGGGCCTTATAAGTTGCAATGAGCCTTATATATGCTGCAATGGGCCTTATATGCTGCAATGGGCCTTATATATGCTGCAATGGGACTTATGAGCTTCAATGGGCCTTATATATGCTGCAATGGGCCTTACATAGGCTGCAATGGGCCTTATATGCTGCAATGGGCCTTATATATGCTGCAGTGGGCCTTATAAGTTGCAATGGGACTTATGAGCGGCAATGGGCCTTATAAGCTGCGATGGGCCTTATATGCTGCGATGGTCCTTATTGACTGATTTAATAAGAAAAATCCTCATCTTCCGAATTTATAACTCACTCCGCCATTTTATTATTTCCACCCCTCCATCATCTCCCAAATCCGGAATAGCCCACCCCCGTCTTTACAACGATATTTCTCCTCGAAAAGACTTCAAAACCTCCCACGACTGCGAGAACAAAAAGTAAAATGAACAAAAATCGATAAATAATTATCTCGTTATCGATTTCGATTTTAATTGACAAATGGAGGCCGAGAGATGGTTTGGGTAACACTGGAGGGCGGGTCCTATTGATAAAGCAAATAACTCTTGACATGTCATAAGCGAAACATTAACAAATTATCGTTAGCCCCTTCAAGGTCAGTGATAATCATCAAATCACAGGAGAAGATAAAGATTCATTAGTTCTCCATGCGACCTGACCCCACCAAAGGGGCCTCACATGTGCCTTTTTGAAGGTGATAGAAAATACTTGAGTTTCTCTTGGAGAAAAGTCCCTCTGGAACACGTTCATGACATACCATCAGCGCCAGATCAACGCAGACCCTCGGGGTGACATCAACTTGATCGTGAAAAATTAAAAAATTAAATACGAAATTATTTTCGTAAAAAATCATGAAATTAAACACAAGAAGACGTCAATTATTTTCAATAACTCCACGAGCCTCGATTGCAAATCGATCCACAACAATCATCGCACGTGACATTATAAATAATTAACAAAACCGACTATCGTAAATGTAAAAAAATTATTAAAACAATAAATT
The DNA here is from genome assembly GCF_034640455.1 of Diachasmimorpha longicaudata. Taxonomy (NCBI): domain Eukaryota; kingdom Metazoa; phylum Arthropoda; class Insecta; order Hymenoptera; family Braconidae; genus Diachasmimorpha; species Diachasmimorpha longicaudata. The sequence continues at coordinate 1,765,266 of NC_087244.1, forward strand.
GTTGAAGGGTGAATTCATCTCGTATTATTTCTGTCAATTCATTAACGATAAAAATTCCCCCGTTTTCACCAACATTCCACGTCGACATTTTAATGACTACTAAATTATTCCTTTATTGTTTTCCGTTTAAAAATATTTATTCCATCAGAAAATTCTGAGTTTTACTGATAACATTCAATCGAACGAACATTCCATGTGCCAGATATTGCCATTGTCGTTATATTTAGACAATTAATGACATATTCGTTCGTTGAGAGATTAAAAACAAATTTTATTACACACACATCCACGCGGCGGGAGGGGGAGCGGGTTTTTTTACTCATATAAATACAGCTGAAGTGCTTTGTTATAGTTATAATAGTGAAAGACATTGTGAAGTAATTACGATAGTTCAAGATGAAGTCGTTGGAGTTGATCGTCACCGGCGTCCTGATACTCCACCTCCTGAACCCTTCTGATGGCATACTCCAATCTGGCAAAGAGCGTAAGAATAGTTTAATGTACAAATTGTTAATGACGTTGATGCCGTAATTTGTTTGGGGTGACTTTAAAAAGATAAAAATAGTTTATTTCTGCGAAAAAGGTACAAATGATTTTAACACTAAATTCACTACTTAAGACACTCAATACAATTAAAAATCTTCAAGCACTTGATCACACTCTTAAATGCACAACACACAAACGTCCGAGTATACGTCTAACGTCTAACGCTGCTCACTAACGACTCTGACCCTGTCCCTCTTCTCAACCCTGGACTGGGCCCTAATCACGTCACCTGGTCCTAGCATCCCTGGATCACGCTGGCTGTAGCGATCTCCGCCTCCCACATCTGTGGGTCTCATAAACCAACAAAATATGACCCTCTAAGTGCTCTATAGTAGAGGCTTGCATTCATGTACCAATCCATGTCTATTTGCGGGGTTTCTTCACGCACAACACCTGCGCTAAAACTACTATATAAACTCATAGTCCTAGACTCTTTTAATAAAATACGAAGAACATCTGCCCACAATATTTGCCAGATTATCATTCTTAAACTGGACATTTCCCCATAATCATTGCCGATACAACATTTGTCGCTCCCAAAATGTTCGTCAATCATCTTTCAGTGTTCAACGTACTATCGAACCTTGAGTATCTCCAAAAGAGCGATGATCCTTGCGGCCCTCCGGACGTCCTAATCTCCATGTTGAAAGGCAATGAATCGGTAAAACCTTCTCAACTCGGAATGATGCTGGCCTCCATGGACAAGATAACCGATACGACCGATTCCCCAGATCTGAATTCGGTCTTTGGTTTCCTAGAAAAACCGAATAAGCCATCCTTTCTAGTAGATGCTCTCTGGAGGTTGAAGTCCCGACTAGAAATCTACCTGTCAAACATCAACGCCTATTACGACCGCTTTACGAACCTCCGGAAGAACAAGGGGCCCATTAATGTTGACAATTGGATGGCCCTGGCTACCGACATCGAGAACGACATATCCTCTAACCTGATTGCGTTCCGCACACAACTTCTGTCCCCCACTGTTCGAGGCAGGAAGGTTTCTATCCTGATGGATGTCATCCGCAGGATCACTGTAAGTACAAATATCCTGACATCAATCGATGATCCAATGCGAGATATCGATATTATCCCTTACCGTTTCTGTTTGCAGAATAGGAGGACCGCTAGGTGCGAGGCAATCTTCCCCCTGAATGGATTTTTCAATCAGTTGTTGAACCTGGTGTTTACCACACAAATGAAGGCGATGGTTCCCCAGATTTTTGCGACATTACTGCGAGACTGTAGTGGCACTGGTGAGTTACTAACAAATCAGCGTACGCTGAGTTGAGGCGATGAACAATCAGGCCCAGATGAGATTGGCTGACGTGAAAAATCAGGTCGTCGTCCGGTTATTCAGGTCGCCAAACGTCAGGAGCTTGTCTGGAGTGTAACAGCACTGTTACAACTGGGCCTGATGAGGCCCAAGGTTCGGCCCCCCCCCCCCGGACCTGAGCAGGTTAATTGGGCCCGGGACCTGATCAGGTTCATTTCAAACGTAGTTCGAAGGAAATGAGTCCCATTTTTAGTCGATAACTCTTCATCCTCAATTTTGAAATTTTTTTTTTCTTTTCGGCCCGTAGTCTGGAGAGATAACCTGAATAGGCTGGCCATCGAATACAAAAACGAATACCAAGAAATTGGGAGACGTCTGGAAGAGCTCCTAACATATATCAAGAACGATATGGTCCCATGTCATGATGCCAAGGTCGCAAGTATTAAAGGTAATATAGCTGTTTACAATTAATCAGATTAATGTCTGGTGATGAATTCTAGATATTTTCATGATCAACGGGTTCACAGGTCAGGATTACTATGAGCTAGAGGACACAGTGCACCTCTCACTTCTAGATTTTCCGGATCGTGAAGGTCACAAGAGCTGTTCAGACATTCGGAAGAACAAAGAGATGAGGTTTATGTCCATGAGTGACGAGTGTAGGGGCAATTTATATGATTGCGATTATGCTGAGCTGCGAGAGGAGTATCAAGTGGTGTGTTAATTATGGAAAATTAATTAATTAATTAATGGGAGCAACAATTGGAAGGGTCAATATGTCGGATTGCGATGGGGGTGATTAATTTGATGGGATTGACTGTTCATTAGGAAAATCATTTGAAGTGGCAGGAGTGGATTACAGCATCATATGATAGATATGGAGATACTTCTAGGGACTGTCTTGATGATATATCTCATTACTATATTGCGGAGAGGAAGCCTACCGTAGGTCATTGTCTTTGCATGTGTGAGGAGAATCTTAATCACATAAGTGTTACACCAGTTATGACGAATCGATCAGCTAATATGTGAGTTTATAATATAATAATTGGTATGAAAAATATAATAATTATTGTTAGAATGCAGTAATTATTATCATTAAAAATAACCCCATCATCATTAATACATTCGTACAATTTTTTTTTTCTTTTCAAGGGTTGTAACTGGTTTTCGATTTGTTCTTGAAAACCGAGTTCTTTACGTACAAGCGAAACAAGGAAAGTTGCTTCCTGGTGAGAGGATTGATCCTGCATCGGTAGAGTGGATTCCCCTGCCAAAGAATCCAAAGGTGGTACCGTTAAATTCCCAAAACGGCAAGTTTCATATCGGTGACGTAATGGCCGATGTGAACGAGGTGCCAGTTGGTGAGTATTTTGTATATTTGAGCCCATTCGTTGGGACCATCCAATCCCCCAAGTTGCTTGAATCACAACACTTTGTCCAACACTGTCGACGGTGATTATTGGCTACAGCAAAAGATGAACAAATGTAGCATGCGGTGAGGGTTGCACTCGGGGCCTGTTCTCATAAGCCTTTTACTACTTTGTTTTTATGGGCTTCGTCCCAGAATAGTTATCAAATTTAACCAGCAGATGGTAATGGTCGAGTGATCTGTTCTGCCACTCTCGATCGGTATACAGGTGCCTCAGCCGCTGGCGTACCGCCGGAGTTGAAGGATATACAATGTGAACGCTTAATAGAATAAAAGTCAATGATTTTATTTGAATCAACGAAAGGGATCTAGACACATTCGGCGAGACATCGACGGAATTAACACTTTAATTAATCCGCTTGCTATCGAGTCACCATCGAGTGATCTGTTGGGGAGGCCATTGCCATCGACTGGCCTGCCTGAGTACCACCAACACTCACCTCAGTGTCATCTATTATAAATTTCGATAAACGAGCTCCACTGGCTGCCATAAACCCTCCATTTAGGATTCTAATAAGTAATCACTGAGACCCCATAAACCCCCGGCGCCATAAAAGTTATCCTATTACCACTGTCGGCATACTGTCGGCCGTACCTACCATTACCGTCGGCAGTGACACGGCCGAGGGTCGGTCATCCCTATCAACACCCCTCTCAAACTGATTCACTTCACTTTACGATTTTAGGAATTTCATTCGTCCAAAACAACAATAGCTTCTACCTTCAGATGTATGCGACTTCGTATGTGTTCAATCAAGGCATCTCTGGGACGTCCATTCGCGAGGTTCCTCCTCCCCATCGAGAGTAAGTTGATAAGACACATTTAATGTCCTTTAAGTTCCATTGATTTCACCTCATTACCAACTTAATTCTCCGAATTCTAGTGACCCCACGACATATGAACAATTTCCACCTCATCATATGGAATTTGGGGCAGAACAAGAAGCAGTGATCCCATTGATAGATGCAAAACCTGCTGAGGCTGACCCACCAGCACTATTGCGTGGCTTCGGAATTGTATCCGGCCGTCAATTCTTTGCGCGGTATACCCCGAAAATTATAGGCTTTAATTACACTGATGTATTTAAAAAAATTGAGAATGGAACATTATACATTTAAGATGTATCCAAATATTCTACAATTGCGATAGTGATTGATTAAATAAATAAATATTTTCTTCAAGCAAATGAATCGTCTTGAACGATTATTCTATGATTTTTCCTCACCGCCGATACGAGGGGCCCGAAGAGGCCTGTCATGGGCCTTATAGGAAAAGACTTAAAATCCCCCGACGACTGCGAGAACAAAAAGTAAAATGAACAAAAATCCATAAATAATTATCTCGTCATCGATTTCGATTATTATCTACCATAAAATCATCAGTCATTGGACAACATCACAATCACCACTCGAGTCGGCACATTCTCGGCAGGCCAACCGTTGAAATACAGACGTAACGTACATATCGTACCTCAAATACGGAATTCTATTTGCGATTGACGATTCACCGAGATTATCGGCTATTCCAATATCGTTCGATAGATACGTCACATTCCATTTTACGTAATGGCGAAGGGACAAATGGAGGCCGAGAGATGGTTTGGGTAACACTGGAGGGCGGATCCTATTGATAAAGCGAATAACTCTTGACATGTCATGAGCGAAACATTAACAAATTATCGTTAGTCTCTTCAAGGTCAGGGATAATCATCATATCACAGGTGAAGATAATGATTAATTAGTACTCATTCATAACCCCAAATAATTCCTAAACCAACTAATTAAAGTTATTAACAATTAACATGACAAATGTTAATGAACGTCTGGTGATTTGAGGTCAGTGGGACGCAATGATCTGCACTCGTGTTGAGACCGTTATGGCATAATAATAAGCGACTTGGAGGTCTGTACCTTCACGTTGAATGTTTCCACCCCCCTCTTCTGGGCCCCATCCAGTCTCTCACGGCTGCAGGAACGGCCCACGGATCGATGGAGATTCCTAATCCAGCGTAGGATCGTGTGGTTAACGTGACGTGTCTATTATGCAAACGGTTGGAGACACGATAATTCCGATGGCAGTGGTACCCTATTCGTGGGGATGACCTTAGTCCAGTGGTATGACCGTCATGGAGTGCTGTCAATGTGTCATGTATGTGTGTGTGTGTGTGTGTGTGTGTGTGTGTGTGGAAAAAGAAATGTGTGAGGTTTGAGTGAATTGTTGGGAGTGATTTTAGTGTAGGTGTGAAGGAGGTTAGGGTTATCGATATTATGGTAGGGTTTGAGTGGGTGGGGGTAGTGAGGGAGGGATGAGGCCCAGTTAGGAATTGTCAAGAGTTGATGACAGGGTCGGGAAGTTGTGACGGTTGACATTTTTGAGGATGGGATGGACTCGATTTTGAAGACTTTCGAGGTGTAAGGCCCAAAGGTAAGGCCCCGAATTGAGGCCCAGATATGAGACCCAAAGGTAAGAACCAGAGGTGAGGCCCAAATGTAAGGCCCCAGCGATGAGACCCAAATGTAAGGCCCAGAGGTGAAGCCCAGAGATGAGGCCCAAAATTAAAGTCCAAAGATGAGGCCCAAAAGTAAAGTCCAGAGATGAGGCCCAAAAGTAAACTCCAGAGATGAGGCCCAAAAGTAAATTCCACAGATAAGGCCCAAAAGTAAAGTCCAGAGATGAGGCCCAAATGTAAGGCCCAAATGTTGAGTCCAGAGATGAGGCCCAAATGTAAGGTGCAGAGATGAGGCCCAAATGTAAGACCCAAATGTAAGGTGCAGAGATGAGGCCCACATGTAAGGCCCACAGACCCCATTATTTACAATTTATGCTACACACCGAATTAATTCTTTGTGTAAAGGTGTGATATGAATTTTTGGTTCCATCTGGATAAAACTCTCCGCACAATCCAACGTCACATGTACAACGAACGCCTGTGGTAACGGTACACTCTCCCTCGATCCCACCACGACGGACTGGAATGGCACACGGTGAGTTAAAGGCGGACGGTTCAGTGACCGACCGACCGACCGAGCACGTCGGGGCTGCCCGCAAACTCGTGGAAAAGAAGTCCATATTATCGTTCTCGTTCTCTTCAGCTTCGACTGTACACTAACAAGAAGGAAATAAAGTTAAAAAAAATATTTCAGAAAATTTTGAGGTTGCGAATGGAGTCGTACGAGTGAAGGCAGATGAATTCGATTGTGCACGTGTTATTATTGTTTGTTTATCGTACATTATTTTTGTGTGGGTTTATCGATAATTTGGGATGGGGGGGAGGGAGGGGGGTGGAGGTGGCTGAGTGGGAAGTTATTGGGAATATTGGATTGATTGATTCATTTTTCCCCGATTGAAATTGGGAAAAAATTGATGAATTGGGGCCAGTTGTAATTGGGCCCAATAGGGTTTGGGCCTGAAGGGGGCCCTACCACCTGAATATACAAGTTCTGATGAATTTTTAATGTTTTCTCAACCCCAAAAATCGACGGTAGTATCGGACTGTAGTGGGAATAAGGCCCTTTTCAGGCCCAATCGACTATTGGGCCCAATTACCACTGGGCCCAATGCCAGTCGATTTCAGACAACTTAAAAATTTCCAAACATTTGTACAGTCGATCTTCGAAGACGACGTAATTGATATTAATTTCCACCCCCTGAGGGGTGTCCAGCGGGTGAAGACGAGAAAGGACTTCCTCATCATCAGCTAAAGTATTTAACCACAACCCGCGATAATATTTAATTTTTCTCTCATGTGAAGCTGGGAAAATTTTTCGTAAGTTGGGCGAGGGTCGGCCGGCGCATGTAGTCGTTCTTGGAACGGGCAATGGGGGGTGAGAGGGTGAGGAAAGAGGGGGGGAGAATTTTTTTGGGGGAGCAGTGGAGGACTGTAGTTAGCTGGAAGTGAGTGTGGAGTGTCGGCAAGGCCGTCACTGAGAGAGACAGAATTTCGTGGGCGATGGGGAGATGGACGCGGTTACCATGGCAACCCCGGCTGGGCCTCGGCTAATGTCTCGACGCGTCTTCCAATGGATTTCTCGCTGGTTATACACTATCCGACATTCAAAACCGGAGGTGATCCGTATCCGGTGGGATATTATCGGTGGTATCAGGGAATTTATGTTTCAGAAGATTTTTGTTGGGGAAAGTTGAATTGGGACCGTGAAGTGAGGCCCCTTTCCCTCTTAGATTAGGCCCCTTTCCCTCTTAGATGAGGCCCTTTACTGCATCTCCACCATTTTCCGGGCCCTGAAATCGAGTTTTTCCCGAATCCTCGTTTAACTGATGGACTGCACTCGTCTGTGTGGATTTTCCGGATTTCCGTGTTGGGAAATCGTGGAAAACTTGCCGGCCATCGGCCGAGGTCGGGTTTTTCCTCGGAATCTCAACGAATGCCGGAGTCTAAACTACCGTTCAACAATTTTCCGGTGACGAAAAAATTGCTGACCGGTGGGTTTGAACCTGCGATCCTCAGGTTGTCGCGGTGGACTGATGCCTTAGACCACTCGGCTATTGTCGTTTTGTGGTTTTTGTTATGTTTTTTTATGGCTTGAATGATCTTGTTATTATTTGTTATATGTAATATATTATATATTATATATAATTTTGCGTGAAAATACAAAAAATGAAGGAAAATTAAAGAAAATTCTCTCGTAAAAAAAAAAAAAATTTTATATTAATATAAAAAAATTGATGAATTCCAATTGCGTCACATTTTCAAATCCCCAAATTCATCACAAGTCCCCGAACCCATTAATACCTCACGATGAATCACATCCCTCAGTGCTCCCTATTTTCGTAATTTATTTTTTAATTAATTCACACCTCGCTCTCGACTCCAACTTATTTTTGAATCAGCCTACCGTGACGTTGGCGAAACTCCGGCGCATCGGCATTTGTATACAACCCTCTGACTCCCGGTTTACTGACCTGTCCTTGACAAGTCCTTGGCACACCGTCGGCAAACAATGCCGTACCTCATCCCAAAAGTCGGGGCAATAAAACCCCAACTTTGCGGTAAGATTTTTTTTTCATCCCCTATAACTCCGGGCGACAGTCGGCTAGGTCAGTCTCGCCGACGTCGTGCCGACACTGAAGACTTCAAGTCAAACGACGTAATTTCGTTGCTACATTTATTCATCGACTTTCACCCCACCCCCAACACCGACTCACATTAATTATTTAATTCTCAAAATTTTTCCAAAAAACAAAATGGCCGAATTAATTTTATAAAATTCCCTCGATGATCTGCGTATATAATTAGATACTCAATTGCTCGAGTATTTTCGGAATGACAAGGTAAACCCGTCGAGCTAAATTCCTTCTTATTTATAATTTTCGTGGAATCGGATTGAACGCGGAATTGATCCGAATTTTTCCGAGAAATGTAAATAAACAGAGACTCGACGAGTCCTGTCGATCGATACGATTTATTTTCAAGGTTCCGAGGTAATTGAAGAATTATTTTTTGTATTTTAATTTTATTGGAGAAATTAATTAATTTAAATAATCAGTAAATTAATGAAATTTTATTTATAATTTTGAAGGAAAAAATTTACATTTGTGATCTTTAAATTATATATTTTGTTAATATAAATTGTATATAATTATAATTGTATTAATTGGTGATTATAATATATAATATAATGAGAAAATTAATAATTAATTATTTAATTAAAGTTTTCATCCTCTAAATAAAAAAAAAAATCACATAATATTAATATACTTTATTATACCAAAATATCATACAATATTAAACAATAAACAATTAAATAAATAATTTAATAATTAATTAAAAAATAATTCTCTACCCCCTTTTTACCCCACCACAAAATACATTATTAACAACCAAAAATTACTGAAGGCCATTAAAAATATTTTAAAAATTATAAAAATTACATCAGCCAAAGCTCTTTATTATTATTAATTTTTAAAAAATTTAAATTTAATTATTAATCACATGAATGAAGTACATGATTCAATGGGACTCACGCAGAGTTCAACATTTCAATTCAAGTCAGAGAATTTAAATACCAACGAGGCTCGAGGGCACTACAACAGGGGGGGGGGAGGGTGAGGGGGGTGGTGAGGGGATGGGGGAGTTCAGTGGCGTCATCAGGGGTAGGTCAGCACTTTTGTTACCTGCCCTGGAATCATGGCCGAGTCAGGCAGGTGAAGCGTGTCCCAGTGTTACACGCCAACTGATCCCACCCTCTTATTTCCCCTCCCCTCCCCCCCTCCGCGGCTTTATTCAATTTAGTATTTTTTTTTATTTCATTGGTATGTGCGACACCTGTCGTTGAGATCGGAATTTTTCACCGGAAGTGAATTTCAACCCTCAGTTTTTAATATTTTTGTGATGACAAGAGAATTAGGGGTTTGAATTTGTATAAATTTCCCGCCGGAAATTCATGTTAGTGATATATTGGGGGATGATTTTTTTATGCAGTTGATTTTATATTTTTTATTGTTGAAAAAAAATGATAAAAAATTTTTGGGCCCAACGGTGGGCCCAAAATCGTGGGTAAATTGTTTAATTCAATCATCATCAGATATCGATGTCCCGATTTTCCATTTTTTATTGTTGAAAAAAATGATAAAAAATTTTTGGGCCCACCATCGGGCCCAAAATTTTGGGCCCAAAATCGTGGGTAAATTATTTAATTCCCCCATCATCAGATATCGATGTCTCGATTTTCCATTTTTTATTGTTAAAAAAAAATGATAAAAAATTTTTGGGCCCACCATCGGGCCCAAAATTTTGGGTCCAAAATCGTGGGTAAAGTATTTAATTCCCCCATCATCAGATATCGATGTTCCGATTTTCCATTTTTTATTGTCAAAAAAAAATTTTAAAAAATTTTTGGGCCCACCATTGGGCCCAAAATCATCGGCAAATTATTTAATTCCCCCATCATCAGCTATCGATGTCCCAAGCCCCCACAACCCCTCAAACAAAACCCCCCCAACATTTCGATCTAATAAACTTCTGCTCCTCCAGGACCCAAACAATAAGGCCCAAAAAAAATCAAACGAGTGGAGACGAGTGCGTGTGCCATCGAACGACAATAAAAAAAATCGCAGGTGATTATCCCACCCCTCGTTGGGTTAGTTGGTTGTAGCGAAGCTCAAAGCCCAGTCGAGCGAGGGTAGAAAAGTGATGGGGATGAAGGGGGTGAGGGGTGGCTTTTATCGATCGGGGTGAGAGAGTCAACGAGAAACCAAGTGAGAGGGTGGGGGAAACAACGTGTCGCCCACTGTTGAGGGTATACAAGGTTATTTGCGATTCGCCGACGGGAAACGATACGATATTATTGGCTCATGGACAGCGTACACTGGATTGCATTTACCCCCTGTCACCCTCCACCCCCTCCAACCCTCGTCCAATTTTTCAAAATATTTTTTTTCCCAATTTTTCCCGCAGGAAAATTGAATTTATTGCGATTTTTTATTTCTCTCGCAACTGATTTTACTGATTTGGGGTGCGAGGGGGTGGGGGAGGGGGTGAGGTGGTATTTTTCAACGGTGGGGGGTGGGGTAAGACGGTATGGGGTGAGTAAATGGAGTAGAATTTGGAAATTTTTTTTTCCGGAATTTTACCTCCACAGGAACCATTGGAAATGGGATTTTTTTAATGGAGAGACCTGATCAGGTACGGGTTTGGGCCTTATGGAAGTTACCTGCGGTATGTCGGAGGTGAAGGTAGAATAGTAATGATGATGGCATTGATGTTTAGTGTAATGAGAGGGGTAGGGGGGTTTAGAGGGTGTGGTGATCAGGTCAAGGCCCAATGGACCTGATGAGGCCCCATGTGAGACTGTATTAGACTCCAGATGAGGTGAAATCGTCAATTTTTTCGCTCTCTAATTTTAATTCTCTTCGAATTTCCTGTTTTTATCGTCAGGTTCAGGTTTTTTTTATCAGGTCCGGGCCCAATGAACCTGATAAGGCCCCAACCAACGCTACATTATACTCCAGATCAGGTCAAATCGTCTATTCTTTCTCTCTCTAATTCTAATTCCCTTCGAATTTCCTGTTTTTATCATCAGGCCCAGGTTTTTTAATCAGGTCTGGGCCCAATGAACCTGATAAGGCCCCAACCGACGCTACATTATACTCCAGATCAGGTCAAATCGCCTATTTAATTCTCTCTAACTCCAATTCCTTTCGAATTTCCTGTTTTTATCATCAGGCCCAGGTTTTTTAATCAGGTCTGGGCCCAATGAACCTGATAAGGCCCCAACCAACCCAACATTATACTCCCGATCAGGTCAAATCGTCTATTCTCCCTCTTTCTAACTCTAATTCCCTTCAAAATTTCCTATTTTCCTCATCAGGCCCAGGTTTTTTAATCAGGTTCAGGCCCAATGAACCTGATAAGGCCCCAACCAACCCAACATTATACTCCCGATCAGGTCAAATCGTCTATTCTCCCTCTTTCTAACTCTAATTCCCTTCAAATTTCCTGTTTTCCTCATCAGGTTCAGGCCCAATCACCTCCATAAGGCCCCCTCCCTCCCACCACTCAAAAAAAATCATAAAAAAAATCTCAAAAAACTCAAACCCATCCACACAAAATCACAAGCCCACTACATCAAACCATCACAAAAAAAAGCTCAACCCAATCCGTTAAATTCTTTTCCTCCCTAAATTGATGTTAAACTGATTGATACAAATACTGTCGGGCATACGCCGAACACGAGAGCATAAAATATAAAAAAATATCCACTCAACGTATCTGTCGCTCCCACCAACTCCCAATGACGTGACACCACTGGCCGTACGCTTGTACCTCAACTCACTCCTTATACACGTACACACCGATATCACTGTTGTGTTGGTATTTTCACTTGTCTAACCCAACTGTTTGTTGACTTGGCAACGTTGCGTGTGGCGCTTGGAACGATACGGTAGTGAAATTCAGTCGGTGCAACGTCGCTGTGGGATGACGCCAGAACTCACCCGGACCTCGACCGTTGGCGGAGGGGGATCGGTCGGGGGGAGGGGGAGGGGGGGGAGGGTACTCTCACCACTCAATACAAACTCTGTGTGTGTGGTAGTGGTAGCCTAAGCTGTCGCATTATTACTGCGTTCCCCATCATTTCCAACTGTTGTGTTGAATCAGGTGGAGTTACGGATGTTTGGGAATGAATTTTGAAATATTTAGGGGTGAGGGTATGTTGAGGGGGGAGTTTGGGACTTGTGAGGGTGGGTGGGAGAGAGGGGTGGTGGGGTGGGGGTGGTGATTGGTGGGATTGATTTTGGGGGAATTTGGGGATTTTTTTGGGGGGTTAATTGAGTGATTGGGTCGGGAAATGGGAATTTAAGGCCCAGAATTTTTTTTTTAGGGGGGAATTGGGTTGGGGAATTGTTTGGTGGGGGAGGGGGTAGGGGACGATTGATTTTGGATGGATTTGGGGATTTTTTGGGCCTTTAATTGAGTGATTGGGCCGGGAAATGGAAAAATAAGGCCCAAAATTTTTTTTTTAGGTGAGAATTGGGTTGGGAAATTGTTTGGGAGAGGAAGAGGGCAGGATACGATTTATTTTGGATGAATTTTGATATATTTTGGGCCTTTAATTAATTAATTGGTCCTGCCAATGAAAAATTAAGGCCCAGATTTTTTTTTTTAGTTGGAAAATGATTTTGAAAATCGTTTGGGAGAGGAAGAGGACAGGATACGATTGATTTTGGATGAATTTTGAGATATTTTGGGCCTTTAATTAATTAATTGGTCCGGCCAATGAAAAATTAAGGCCCAGAATTTTTTTTTTAGTTGGAAAATGATTTTGAAAAGCGTTTAGGTGGGGGAGGGGGTAGGGGACGACTGATTTTGGGGGAATTTGGGGATTTTTTGGGCTTTTAATTGAGTGATTGGGTTGGGAAATGGGAATTTAAGGCCCAGAATTTTTTTTTTTAGGTGAGAATTGGGTTGGGAAATTGTTTGGGAGAGGAAGAGGACAGGATACGATTGATTTTGGATGAATTTTGATATATTTTGGGCCTTTAATTAATTAATTGGTCCGGCCAATGGAAAATTAAGGCCCAGAATTTTTTTTTTAGTTGGAAAATGATTTTGAAAATCGTTTGGAAGAGGAAGAGGACAGGATACGATTTATTTTGGATGAATTTTGAGATATTTTGGGCCTTTAATTAATTAATTGGTCCTGCCAATGAAAAATTAAGGCCCAGAATTTTTTTAAATTTAGAAAACGAGCTCTAAAATCGTTCGGGTCATGACCTACGGGCCCTCTGCCCTTTTTTACGACACGGCGGCCCACGGTAATAAAGAAATAAATATTTTCCGAGTCCGGAAACGTAAAAAAATCGGTGAAGTGTCAACAGGGGCCTTTTGTCGAGTGGGCCCGGGCCCTGAAAATTTTTATTTTACCATGAAAATTCTTGTTCACATGTGGCTTCGTAAAATTGACTGAACCGAACGACAAAATTTTATGTTCTTCAATTTTTTTCATTCAGTTTAAATTAAAAATTGAAAAATCGGAGAAACAATTTGTCAGGAGAGTCGAGGATTAACGCGCACTACCGACCGTTGGCTTCGTAACGTTGTACATATATATATGTATGTATATATATATATGGGTACAGCTCGGCTCTGGTTATCCTCCTCTATCGCTTTCACGAAAACACACAATTCCATGAGCGCAACGACGACGACAACTTGTTGGACATTGGCACCAAAGTTGTACTGAGAAAAGAAGCTAAAAGGGACAGGGGGGGAAAGGGCAAACAGGTGATTGGGGTGAAATGGAAGTAATAAATTTTTTATAATGAAATTTTCAATTTTTTTTATGAGAATTTTCTGAGTTAAAATATTTTTTTATAATTTTTTTTTTAAGGGAATTAATTTTTTTTGTGAGGCCCTTAAGGTTTTTTGGGTCAGGGAGTGGTGGTGGAGATAGGGTAGATGAGTTGTTAGGGTAAAATGGAAGAAATAAATTTTTTTATAGCGAAAATTTGAATTTTTTAAATTAAAATGTTGAAAAAAATTTTTTTTTGAAGGAAATTATATTTTTTTGTGAGGCCCTTCAGGTTTTTTGGGTCAGGAACTGATGATGGAAGGAAGGGCAAAGAGAAATTTCAAATACCATAAATTATTGAAAACTCTAGACATCAAAATACCACGAAAACATAATTTAATTCAAAAATATAAATCAAAAACCAAAAAAAAAATTTCCCAATTTATTTCCCACCCCAACGGGCCCAAAAATAACTAATTAACCCCCTCAACCCCTCATCTAACCCCTCAATAATTAAAAAACTAATTTTTAAAAATATTTTTCCACTCAATTGTACTCCACAAAACTCCTACCGCACCCTAGACCCCTCGAAGGACCCAAAATCCCCCGAAAAATCTCCACCATCTCCAGCCTCTCTTTCCCAAAATGACCTCCCCAAAATCCATGAAATAATACTCTCAGTTGATCCCCAATAACTGACCGTATCCGTAAGCTGGCACCTACCACTCCGCCGACGGTATGTCTGTCTCACACTAATGGGCTCCCTCTCTCTCGCTCTCCTATGCGGCAACGCAGTGGGAGCGCTATCCCCCGACTGAGCCCGCACCCGTCCCCTTCCCTCCCACCCACTATCCCCCACCACTCGCGTGCGGCGCGCGGCGCTGTTCGTGTCGTGCGGCGCTGAGCGCTTCAGTACTCGTCGGAGCTCCGTTGGAGTTTCCTCGTAACGTTATCCCGTCCCACAACGAGTCTCCGTCTTCGTTGTTTCAGTCTCCACCCCTCCTCCCCCCCCCGTCCCACCGACCAGTCGAACCAACAAAAGTGTAAAACAACAACGAAAACATCTCAAAGGATTTAAAAAAATAAGTTGTCGAGTGATAAATTAAATGTGAAAAAAGGAAAAACGTTGAGTTTAGTCAGTTTCAACGTCGACGTGGGATACAATCGTTGGAATTTTCAACGGAATTGTTTTACGTTGTTTCCATCACGATTCAGTGACGTGTCATAATCAATAAATCATCAGTGATAATTGGGTGTGATGAGTGGAGTAATGAAAAAGTGAAAAAGTGAAATTTTGGAGAAAATTTTTTTTTTTTGACTTCGAGTGATAATTTTTTTGGTGGTGATTAACAATGATAATGGAGAAGGCCCAGTTGTTGGGTTAAGTAGGTTATTTCATTAGTGTACGTTGTCCTTGGCGAATGCCCGATACAACAAGGGGCATTACAACCATCGGACGGCCCAGTTTTAACCGACGCACACATTTACGTAACGATAATTCATCGATTAATTTTGTTATCGTCGAGAGTCGTCAGTGGAAAATTGGGAATTTTTTTTTTTAGTGTAAGGCCCAACGACTCTGGTCGAGTGGGGGGAGGGGGAGTGAGGGAGAGAGAGAGTGTGAGGGGCCCCGACGACTGCAGTTGTCGATCGTTTTGGGACCAGTGTGTTAGTTTGATTTTTTTTTGGAAATAATTTTTTTTTTTTTTGGGCCTTATGGTAAGGCCCAGTGGTTAATGCTCATCCGGAGTATGGTGACGCATTGAATGTACCTGTGATCGATATCCAGCGGTGGTAAATTATGTGATTTTTGGGCCTTATCCTGTGAATCTTTTGGTTTTTCAAGACGAAAAGGTAACGGCGACTCGTCGAGTGAAAGTTATATCGGTGGGAGTTTTACGAATGGGATTGGATACCCTGGAATTGATTAATTCATATTGTTAGATTATTTTGGTGGTGTGGAGTGGGTGAGCAGTGAATTTGTGAGGTGAAGTGATGAAAAATTTTTTTTTGTGATAAAGTTACGCATTTTTGGATTTATTTGTATTGGATACTGGAGTTTTTTCACTGGTGTGGAACGACGATTTGGTAATTGCTGAGTTTAGGTGAGTGAAAATAATTTTTTTTTCCGGGGTAAAATTGGGCATTCGGTGCCATCTTGTTTTTCAGTGAAATTGAGGTGAATTAATGAGGGGGGGGGGGAAGGAGGGGGGGAGTTTCTAATGAATATTTATTACGAGTTTACGATTTTTTTCTCGTGATTTTGTAACGAATTTTGATGATATGAGAGAGAGAAAATATTTAATCGGCTTTTATTTAATTTTTTTTTTATGTATAATTAATTTGGATTAATCGTAATGTGAAATTAAAAATTTGTTGGAGAGGTGGAGGGGGGAGGGGGTATTTTTGTGAGACTGGTAAGCGACAGTGAATTGTAATGTTACGGCCAGTGATAAATTCCATCGCGATAGAATCGCTCGTGTCTCATTTATGTAATTAATTATCGTTTTTTTCGTAATTACGGGCTCGTTAGGTTAATGTTTTATTGAGGATTGTTGATGGGTGTGGGTATAGGGGGTTAAGGAATTATTGAAGATTTTTTTAGGGGTTGATTGGGGGTGGATTGGGGGAGTAAATAATTTAATAGTTGAGGTATGTCGAGGGTTTAATAATTTTCAAGTCCTTGAGGGTTAAATAATTTTGAGATAATCGAGGGTTAAATAATTATCAAGTCCATGAGGGTTAAATAATTATCAAGTCCTCGAGGGTTAAATAATTATAAAGTCCTCGTGGGTTAAATAATTATAAAGTCCTCGTGGGTTAAATAATTATCAAGTCCTCGAGAGTTAAATAATTATAAAGTCCTCGTGGGTTAAATAATTATCAAGTCCTTGAGAGTTAAATAATTATCAAGTCCTGGTGAGTCAAATAATTATCAAGTCCTCGAGGGTTAAATAATTATCAAGTCCTCGAGGGTTAAATAATTATCAAGTCCTCGTGGGTTAAATAATTATAAAGTCCTCGAGGGTTAAATAATTATCAAGTCCTCGAGGGTTAAATAATTATCAAGTCCTGGTGAGTCAAATAATTATCAAGTCCTCGAGGGTTAAATAATTATAAAGTCCTCGAGGGTTAAATAATTATAAAGTCCTCGTGGGTTAAATAATTATAAAGTCCTCGTGGGTTAAATAATTATCAAGTCCTCGTGGGTTAAATAATTATAAAGTCCTCGTGGGTTAAATAATTATCAAGTCCTCGAGGGTTAAATAATTATCAAGTCCTCGAGAGTTAAATAATTATAAAGTCCTCGTGGGTTAAATAATTATCAAGTTCTCGTGGGTCAAATAATTATAAAGTCCTTGAGGGTTAAATAATTAAGTCCTCGTGGGTTAAATAATTATAAAGTCCTCGCGAGTTAAATAATTATAAAGTCCTCGAGGGTTAAATAATTACCCTCAAGGATTGATTAATCCCCTGAACATTTTTTTTTCACCCACAAATCACTTTTATCGTTCATTAAAAATCGTTTGATACTCGTGAAACTCCGTAAATCGAACCGTTTTTATGAAGTTAATTAGGATACGTCGGATAAATATTTTTTGAAACTTCAATTCGTGAAAGCTATGGCGATAGCATTTTGTGGTGAATTAATCCACTAGCCGTTCCACTAACCTCGTTACTCACTCACTCGACGATGATGTGAACTCGATTGTCTTTTGTCAATTAAACGGGACAAAAATTAAATTTTTTTTCGAAATTCTCTCGTTTATTTTATCGTTCAGTCTTCACTAAACATTCAATAATTCTAGTTAAGGGTTTGGGACTAATTTAATTCTCTACTCGGGGGGGTGAAGGTAACGATACGAAAACAATATGACGATCTCGTTTTCCCCAGCTGTTGCCCAGTACTGAAAAATTTAGGGTGAAATTGAAAATATTTTGAAAACACCAGACGATTCTATTATTTTTTAACTAATTGTTTATAATTATTGGGATAGTCATGTCATTAATTGATTAATAATTTTGAATTGATTTAAAATAATTTTTATTCTGTCATTTTACGGGTTTTGTCGACATTAAAACCGGCAAGAAAGCGAGTTTTTCGTTGGGGCCTTATGCCCATTATCGTATGGGGAAACTCCACAAACATGGCGAAAGGTGCGGGGAGGAGGGGGGGGGGTTGCAAGAGAAAGGATTTCACTGGCCAGTGATTTTATGGATGAGAGGAGGATTTTGTAAGCGAGAATATAGTTCTGTGGAAGGGGAGAGGGGGTATATTATGTATCCAATACATGGGAGAAGGTCCTGTACGGTTAATACGCTCGCCAACCTTGCGCCGACATTCCGCCAATGGTGTGCCGACATTCCGCCGACATTCGCCAATTTTCTCTAAAATAGTTATTATACATGGAATAAATGTTTCTGCGACTTCAGGACGTTGTAAAGGCCTTATTTATCGGTCCCAAATTCATTTTTTTCGAATTTTTCACTCGAAAAAAATTTTTTTTTTTCATTTTTTCTTTATTTTGAAATGAGAAACTTTGGATATGATACTTTCCAACGAATGTGGAATAATCGTAGCCTCATTATCATCAGTTTAAAGGCCAAACTTGAAAGTACCCGAGTGTTTGAGATAAAATTTTTTTTTTCTTTCTGTTTCACAATTTTTTCTTTCTCTTTCATTTCGCTTCGTCTTCGGTTCTTCCAAACGATTCACTGGTTATATATACTTATGGAGGAGTGCTGTATAGTCGGTTCTATCTCGGTTGGTCTCGGGACGTTCCCCCCCCCCCCCTGGGGGGGTTACCGAGTCACGTCGTGTCTTTCATTACCCTCGTTCGTCGGAGTTTCCACTGGTATTTTCCTCCCTCGATATAACAAGACTTCATCCCCAGCATTTGAATGATGAAAATGTAGTGGATTTTCGGAAAATATTTTTATTTACATTTTCCTACGATTTTTTTTCTATTTTTATTTCCTCATTATTTCGGCGAAAAAAGTGGCGGAGGGGAGGGGAATTGATTGATCGAGGGATAAGGGATGGGGTGAAAGTGTTTTAAGTAATTATCGTACGTTCGGGGCGAACCTGTCTCCCTCCCTCCCACCGAAAAAAAAAAAAAAAATTCTGAAAACGAGTTTTTCAACGGTCGGAAATAACTCGACGAACAGTGGGCCCAATCGTGTTTCCATGGCATCGGTTAAAAATTAATTTCAATTTGAGTTATCGGATTGATGATTAAATTAATCGAATGAAAATAATTATCCGTTTGATTTTACGATTGAGTTAGTGAATGACTGAGGGATTTTATTCATTATAAAAATTTAACTTTATATTGTCGAACAACTGATTACGTCAGGGAATTGTCCTTGAGCTAGCCCCCCACCTACCCCCCACCCACCCCCTTTCCTATTTAACTTGATGCATCACGAGGAAAGGAGTGGCGCGCGTGCTACGAACGACAGGAAATTGTTGAGGTACGATGGCCTTGACTATCCTCGGTTAAATTCAACGTTCTGTATCCATTCGGAGTCTGATATTACGACTCACCGAGATTTGATAAAGATTTAAAAATGAAAAAAAAAAAAATTTTTTTTTTTTGGGCCTTATTGGGCCTGACAAAGTGGGCCCGATGATATGCGAATGGGACTGGTTGAAAAGAAACGGATAGTTGATAGGGACTTGATCGTTGGTAGGTCCCAATCGATGATCTGCAGTCATTCAATTTTGGGCCTTATGGATTTTTCTGGGGACTTACGTAGGATGGGGTGAACTCTCGTCCTGGTGAGTCCCATGTTGGTTCTCGTTACGTCTGGGAGTTATGGAAAATCGAAGGGGGTGAGGCCCAAGTGGGCCCAATAGGGCCCAATCCACACTGACCCAAATCAGACCCCGATGTCAACATGACCTTGAAATTCGTCATCAATCCTGGACACTTTTCAGTCTAGTTACACCATGACAGCCTTTTGGGACCGTAAGTCCCATTTTTTAGTGGGACTTACGGTCCCATAATCTCTTCTACTGACCCCATTACCCCCACCACTTCATAATTAACCCATCAACATAATCGATTAATCGATATTGAAGGTCATTCACTCAATTATCATCGGATACTTCAATTTTATCGCAACTATTTTCATTAATTAATTATCTTATGGTCGTGATTGTGACAGCGGTCAAGCAACAGTCGATTTAACAACTGATACGATATGTCAATGATATTTGACGACTGCACGTGACAGTGATAATAATAACTCGAGCGAACGATCAAGTCAGTGAGTCGGCGACAGACGGGGGTAGGGTAGGGGTGGGGATTAAGGATGTTGAGGGGGTGGAAAGGGGGTGAAATGGGGGTGGGAATGTCACAAGAGAGCACTTGTCAACCGTGTGCAGTGAATAAAGCACCTCCCCCACCCCTTTCCACCTCCTTCCACCCCTTTCCACCCCATTCCACCCCTTCTGTGATGATAATAGCGGTTCAGATGGAATTCAATCATTAATACCTGAGTGAATCTGAATAATTACCATTTCGTATCCATCAAGTTGGCAAATTTCCATGGTTCTAGGGGATGTAAATGGATATATGGATTTGACAGAGATATTTAGGGTTTAATATTGGTTTTTAGGGGTTAATGAGGGATGCGAGGGGGTGAGAAAAAAATTAGCTGTTGAATTTGGGGGTTTTTTTTGGGGGGAAAGGGCAGTGGGGTGGGTTTGGTTGAGGGTGAGGGGTGTGAGGGTTCGGTAGAGTTTGAGGTGGGAAGGGGGTGGTGGGTGGGGAATGGTTGATGGGGGGGTGATGGTGGTGGTCAATGGGTTGATGGAGATGGTGGGATTTTTGGTGATGGAAAGGGTGATGGGCTAGTGGAAAAAGCTGATGAGCTAGTAAAAGGGCGATGAGCTAGAAAAAAGGGCGACGGAGGAGCTGAAAAGGGCGATGGAGTAGCTGAAGAGGTTGATGGGCTAGTGGAAGGGGCTGATGGGTTAGCAAAAGGGTGGGGGGTAGTTGAAAAGGGCGAAGGGCTAGCTGAAGAGACTGATGGGCCAGCAGAAGAGGTTGATGGGTCAGTGGAAGAGGCTGATGAGCTAGAAAAAGGGCGATGGGGTAGTTAAAAAGGGCGATGAGCTAGAAAAAAGGCGATGGAGGAGCTGAAAAGGGCGATGGAGTAGCTGAAGAGGTTGATGGGCTAGTGGAAGGGGCTGATGGGTTAGCAAAAGGGTGGGGGGTAGTTGAAAAGGGCGAAGGGCTGTCTGAAGAGACTGATGGGCTAGCAGAAGAGGTTGATGGGTCAGTGGAAGAGGCTGATGGGCTAGAAAAAGGGCGATTGGGTAGTTAAAAAGGGCGATGAGCTAGAAAAAGGGCGATGGAGTAGCTGAAAAGGGTGATGAAGTAGCTGAAAAGGGCGATGGGCCAGGGGAAGAGGTTGATGGGCCAGCTGAAAAGGCTGATGAGCTAGCAAATTGGCGCTGAGCTAGCTGACAAGGCTGATCAGCTAGCAAAAGGGTCATGGGCCAGCAGAAGGGCTTGATGGGCTAGTTGATAAGACTGATGGGCCAGCAGAAACACCTGATACACTCCCTCAAACACCTGATGAGCTAACACCTCCTGACATCAACTTCAGCTCATAAAATTCTGATTTTAATTCAACAAATACTTTCACCCCATCAACTTCACATTTCCCTCTTCACCCCAGCTCATAACTCCCCCTCCACCTCAACTAAAATCAGCTCAGCTCAGTCTCCCAAACTCATAAATATCATTCCATCATATCGATGATCATCGATTTAATCAGACCTCCAATAGCATGACAGCTCAGACTATTTCCTCACTCACAAGGTCTGGGTTCCAATCGTGGAAAGGATTTCTCCCGCGGTGAGGACTGACGGGCACGAGGTCGTCCCGATGGCGATGGTAATATCGATTTACCAGTGGCACATCCCCTCCCGTTACCCACCCCTCCACCCTACCCCCCCCCCCCCGACTCATCGTCCATCGCCATCTTCTCTCTCATTCCCCCCCATCCCGCGCCCTTCTCACCCGCATTTCGTTTCACGTGTACATAACGACGTAAACCGGGATAAACTTATGACCCTTCCCCCCCTTCCGCCCCCACCCTCCCAACCCACCACCCCAGCTCACTATTTCACCCCTCTTTTATGCACTTTTCTGTTTACTTTGAGGTATCGTATAACAAACACATCGTGTTGTTCTTCTAAGATTTCCCTTCGCTGGTTTTAGACTAGTTTTTATATGTTTTAATATTGAAAAGTTTTTTTTTTTGTGGGTAAGTGTAGGGGGATGTTGATGATCGGATGTAAATCGGTATGATTTCAGGATCGATGATTTCAGGATGATGAGAAGTTTAGGGTGATGAGGATTTTAGGTTCGATGATTTCAGGCTTATGACAGTTTTAGGTTCTTGAGAATTTTAGGTTCGCTGATTTCAGGCTCATGACAATTTCAAGCTCATGACAGTTTCAGGCTCACGAGAATTTCAGGTTCGCTGAGTTCAGGCACATGACAATTTCAAGCTCATGACAGTTTCAGGCTCACGAGAATTTCAGATTCGCTGAGTTCAGGCACATGACAATTTCAAGCTCATGACAGTTTCAGGCTCACGAGAATTTCAGGTTCGCTGAGTTCAAGCTCATAAGAATTTCAGGTTCGCTGAGTTCAGGCTCATGAAAATTTCAGGCTCGCTGATGTCAGCCCTAACCTGAACCTGAACCTGACCATCCCTACCTCATCCAATACCTGATTTCAACTCAGCGTACCTGATTCAAATTTTTTTCTCCCCCCCCCCCACCCCCCTTTCTCTCAAACAAAAAAAAAACAAAAAATCGTACGTTACACTCACACCACAACTGTTTACTCCTACATTTAAACTCCACCTATATTTTTATCTCTCCTCATCACCACTGAAACACTTCTCAACGTTTCAATTTTTTATAAATAGACTATTTCCACTGGGCAACAGACCAGTGGATACAAAAATTCATCGGGTTAGAGAATCATCCCATTTGCCGTTCTCTCTATTCCCGTCGACTTTGCGAAATGAGAGGGCTGGTGGAGGTGAAGGCGGACGAGTGAGTGGTGGCGACGCGTGGGAATGGTAGGGGGGGTGGGGGAGGGGAGGGGGGAAGTGATGACTTTTTATTCATTTAGTTGTCCTCGTTCCTCACTCACTCAACCCAATCCAAACGGATGTTTCTGCTCTGGTGCTATTCAACGTCTATTTGGAATATCGTGTTCTTCCTCGAAGATTGTAGACACATTGTCTACGTGGAATATAGTACTGGACGTCAGGAAGAGTTTGCGATATTTTTTTTTGGGTAGTTTTGTGATCGTTGGGGGATTGACAATTTTTTTTTTGAAAAATAAAAGTCGATTAATCGATCAATCGGTTGTTGGTGATTTTTTTTTTCGATTTTTAGAGGCACTGGGTGACGTTGCGAGGGGTTGGGATGGATTCTGGGGAGGGAAATGGAGGTTTGGATTTTTTTTAGGGGTTGTACACCCCCCAATGGTGTTTATCAAGTGGGAAAAATATTTAAAATGATTTTGAATGTCGAGAAATAATTTTTTTTTTGATGAAATTTCGAGGCTTTTTGGAGACTTGAAAATTTGGGAAACGATTGATTACGAAAATCGATAATAATTAATATAATATTGTACCTATCGATATCGCGGAGGTGGACTTCTTACCGTGGCCCCCCTCGAGAGTCCACAGAATCGATTACTTGTTGACCCACTTTGGTGTAGCGTTAGCCATGAAGACGTGACCCGGCCGAGAAAGAATACGACGTACGTTCAATTTTTTTTAGATATCAAGGACTGTCTGACGATTGAAATAATAGATTGAGAAACTGATGTTTGTGAGGAGGCGGAAAATAAGTGATTAGAAAGGGGTTGAAATAGTTCCGGGAAATTTTATTCGGAAAAATCACGAGATTTCTCTCTACCGAAGGTCAGCGTGACATTTCAGTCATAATAGAGAGCTAGAGTCGATTTGATCGATCTTAGGTATCAGTTGGAGCCCTCCGTGGGCCCAAATGGGCCTTATAACCCTCCTTGGGCCCAAATGGGCCTTATAAACCTCCCTGGGCCCAAATGGGCCTTGAAAATCCTCCCAATGGGCCCATCTGGGCTTTGTAACCCACCCAATGGGCCTTATAACACTCCTATGGGCCCCACTAGGGCCTTAAAACCCCTCCCTGGGCCCAAATGGGCCTTATAACCCGCCCATGAGCCTTCCAAATCCTTCCAATGGGCCCATGTGGGCTTTGTAACCCACCCAATGGGCCTTATAACACTCCGATGGGCCCCACCAGGGCCTTAAGACCCCTCCAATGGGCCCGGATGGGCCTTATAATCCTCCCAGGGGCCTTATAACCCTCCCA
This sequence comes from Diachasmimorpha longicaudata, assembly GCF_034640455.1. Taxonomy (NCBI): domain Eukaryota; kingdom Metazoa; phylum Arthropoda; class Insecta; order Hymenoptera; family Braconidae; genus Diachasmimorpha; species Diachasmimorpha longicaudata. The sequence goes on from NC_087244.1 coordinate 1,789,665, forward strand.
TAGGCCCCACCTGGGTTTTATAACCCTCCCATGGGCCCTATCCGGGCCTTATACCCCTCCCAGGGGCCTTATAACCCTCCTATGGGCCCCATCAGGGCCTTAAAACCGTTCCAATGGACCCGGATGGGCCTTATAATCCTCCCAGGGGCCTTATAACCTTTCCATATGCCCCACCTGGGTCTTATAACCCTCCTATGGGCCTCATCTGGGCCTTATAACCCTCCCACGGGCCTCACCTGGGCCTTATAACCCTCCCTGGGCTCACCTAGACCCAAATATGGGCCTTATAACCCTCCCTGGGCCCACCTAGGCCCAAATATGGGCCTTATAACCCTCCCTGGGCCCAAAATTTCGATGTACCATCACTTTAATCAATACAAAATCTATTATTTAAATGCAGTATAACCAAAAAAAATTGTTAATTATTTCTGTTATTTAAATCGTGCACTTGAAACCCATTGAAGACTCGTTATTCGATCTATAACTTTAAAGTTGTTTTATCTTATCAGTGACGATTCGCGAGTGAAAAAAAAAAATGAGATAAAGACCGAGTCGATAACGAGTGTACCCTGCGGTACAGGCAACTCGTAGATAACTCAATTTTCGGAACGTAATGTCTTCTTTAAGATAAACTGATAAATCAGTCGTAAATTCGTATCGTCGACTCGGAAATAAAATATCAGAACAATTCGAATGTTTTTTAGAAAGTTTATTTTCTCATTTTTACGGAATAAAATACTTTCTCGTCATTCCCTGCGTCAAATCATTTTCAAAATCGATTTTTTTGAGGCTCAAAAATGTTGAATTATTTTAAAAATAAAAATATCGATTTTTTCATGACCCAAAACGGCTCAAAAAATTAAATAAACAAAAGTCAAAATTAACAATCGAAATACTTCAAAAACATTTACATTTATTTATATTTATAAACATATTCTACTCTTAAAATTTAATTAACAAAAACCTCCCCTATTTTCCTCTCAAATCACCCCAAAAATCCCAACTCCACCCCCCCACCCCCACTTACCCATCACTTTCTATTTTACATAATTCACCCCAAATGAAATAACAAATTTCCACTCAAAGAAATATCAATTTCTCTTTACATTATCACTAATTATTATTATTATTTATTTCATTGTTGGTCAATCACTCACGATACTGTAAACACAAATCCCTGTGTTAGTAAATTCGATACACCGTTTCCTCCTCTACTCCCTCCCCCCACCCACCCCTCCACACCGCGCGTCACCTCTCCCACTCGTCCGTCTCACGCGTCCCCCCCTCCACCCGTTCCCTCTCCCACTCGCTCGACTCATGCGTCCCCTCCCCCCCCACTCACCCGCCCCCTCTTCCACTCGCTCGCCTCACGCGTCTCTCTGTCTCCCCCCCCCCCCCTCCCGCCACCCCCCCCCCCTCATGCCACGCTATTCGTACCACTGTATATCACACAGTGGAATAGAAATGGGGGGGAAATCTATCGTGTAGCCGACGCCGCGCCACTTTAGGGTCAACGCATTGCCAAGGTGGCGGCCATGTGGCACGCCGGCGCACAACATCAGTAATAATAATGCGCATGTGCGAATGTAGGCTCGTTGTGCGTATAGTGAGGCTAAAAATGGTGATACAAGTGTGGGGGAATAAGTGATAAGAAGTTAGTAAATATAATTGTTTATTATTTGTTTAATGATAAATTTTGTGTGGTGGGTGGATTGGGGGATGATTTTGGTAATGGATTTTAGGGGGTGAGAGATTGTTTGTTGTAGCAATTAATTATGGAATGTTCGTCATATTTTATGAGTCGGCGGGGTGAGGGGTAATGGTGTCCTTCACCTTCGAAAAATTCTGGGGGTTGTTTTTTTTTCGGTGGGGGGGGGGGAGGGTTGTGATTGTAACGACCTTGAGATTGTTTCGGGGAATTTGTTATTTGTAGCTGTGGGTGGATCGTTAGATGAGCTAGGGGGAGGGTGGAATTGGCGGGGTGAATGGAATCGGAAATTACGTGCGGAAGAGTCAGCATGACGATACATTTCCGGGAAGTAGTTGGAAAGATGGGATTTTTGGTCTGAACTGTCGGAAAAATTTTTGATGATGATAGGGAGGGTCTGCTATGATGCTGGGAGGTGGAGACGAGCTGCCGACATTCGCCCGGGGTTCGGCCAGCATCTCGGGGGAATGTCGGCGCACTGTCGGGCGTTTGTTATCCATCAGAAAAAGGCGAGATCTTCAGGGGTTTTTTTTTTTTCGAATGAGAAATCGTTTTAGCCGAGAGTTTATCCACCCCCTCACTCCCCTTTTCCCCAGAAATCAACCCCCTTCCGTAATTTCATCATTCTAACGCCCGCAAAAATCGATTTCTCCTCCAAAATAATTTTTTCTTCAAAATCCTTACGAAAGTTTCAGCAAAAAAAATTTCCAAAAAGGCCCAAAAAAAATTAAATTCAAGTCAAAAATTATTATCCCTTCCAACAAAAAAAATATTTGCTCAACAACCGGACTAACTCACCCAATCCAAGAATTCACTGATGAAGATCTCCCCCGAGTTCTCGTAAAAAAAATCTTCCCGACGACATCTCGAAAGCGACAACGAGGACGACCACCGGGTTTTGGAGGACACGAAAATCCTCTAGTCACAAGCCAACGATAAACGTCGGCTGTGAAGAAGTCGATGACCTTCTCGGGAGCGCGAGCGAGGAGACCCACGACGGTATCGTGCAAGTGCATCGTGTGTTCTCACTGTAATACTCACCGTCTTTACGATACACCGAGCCGTCGGGTTCCGAGCGCCTTAAAACGAACTATTTTTCTCCTCTCGAACATAAACGAAAAAAGCGAGAAAGAAAAAAGTACTAGAGACGTGAGAAACGTCCGAGAGAACAAGAAAGTTGATATTTGTCATCGATTGAGAGCCACTGACGAGAATAAAATTGACCTTCGATGTTCGAGGCTCATCGAACGTCCTAAAGTGCGTCTGAAAAAGGGCCCGAGGGTATCAGTTCAGAAAAGGAGTTGACCCTTATTTTGGAACGAAAAAGGTCATGTGATGAGTTGAGGGTCAATCGTGATGATGAAGGTGAGGGGTGAATTGTTGGGGTTAAACGAGAGGATTTGGTATCCGAGGGGAATTGAAGGTCAAGTTGGAGGGGGTGATGGACGTGCCAGGGGTTTATTTGGGTCAAGGTTGAGGGTGAAGTTTGTGGGTCAAATGAGAGGGTCAATATGAAGGTGAAAAGTTGTGGGTTGAAGTTATTTGTGGGGTAATATAGGGGGGAAATAATATAACGGAAATATATGGGTCAAATTATGGGTCATATGTGGGTCAAGTTATGGGTCAAATAATGGGACAAATGTGGGTCAACTATAGGTCAAATAATGGGTCAAGTTATGGGTCAACTGCAGGTGAAATCCTGGGTCAAGTTATGGGGCAAATCATGGGGTAAATAATGGGGCGACAGTGGGTCAAATCATGGGTCAAATAATGGGCCAAATGTGGGTCAACTATAGGTCAAATAATGGGTCAACTACAGGTGAAATCCTGGGCCAAGTTATGGGTCAAAATATAGGCCAAATCATGGGGTAAATGATGGGGCGATGGTGGGTCAAATAATGGGCCAATTTATGGGTCAACTATAGGTCATATCATGGGCCAATTGTGGGTCAAGTTATAGGTCAACTATAGACCAAATCCTGGGCTAAATAATGGGTCAACTATATGCCAAATTATGGGACAATTGTGGGTGAAATCATGGGTCAACTATAGGTCAAATTCTGGGTCAAGTTATGGGTCAAATAATGGGTTTTATTTTTGGATTTTGTTATCAATAAAAATGAAAATTTTTCCCTTTCAAAATTATTATGATAAATCATTTTTAATGGATTCATGGAGACATATGTTATTGAAAAAATATCGAAGGGATGAAAAATGAAAAATTGTGGTGATGCCATTCCATCGGAAGGAAGACATGATCGAGCACCGGATTTATCGTTTTACCGGAGACGTCTCGTCTCATTTCTGTCGCCCCTGACAGGGATGACGGGAGGAAAAATAGGGGATGAAAAATTGCCGTATCATCCCTCATTCACTTTTATCTCATCGATGAATTTTTTTTTCAATGAAAAAAAGGCGGGGGGGGGGGCAGTTGAATTGAGGGATCACTTCGGTTGTCGTCTGATCGTATTTTTGGGGCCCGTATCAGGGCCCCAGGGGTCCATATTGGGCCCCACTGACTATCAAAATCTTATTTCTGATCTCGGCAAGTCCCAGGGAAATATGTCACGTCCCTTCGGATTTCGTAGATAACACTCGACTTTCCCGAAGGCAGAGCGCATGCGCGTGCCATGACAGGGCCTTAAGGCCCATTTTAACGTCCCCTTATCACTCCTCCGATGAACTAGTCGGGTTTATCGATTGCAGAAGTGCAATCTTAAATACTATTTACCCCCTTTCAATCGGGGCCCGTATCGGGGCCCAACATGAGGCCCAAAATGGGGCCCGGATTGGGCCCAATCACGAAAATTTTTTTTTTTCTCTCGATAAGTGTTTATACTGACACATTTCATCATAAATACCACCCAACAACATATCGTAAAGACCAGTGATTCAACCGAAACACACGATGTTGAACGGAACATAATACCGGTCTCAGCGTTGGGATAGGCGAATGAGTGGAAGTGGCAACTCACCAACAAGTGGAGGTTGTCTACGGGGTGGTGGTGGTGGTGGTGGGGGGGGGGAAGTGACGGGTGAGGGGAGAATTGGAGGGGGAACGAGACGACGGTATATGACCGTAGGCAATGGGATGTTATGAGATACCGTGGTAGGAGAGGAAAGAGACGATTGGAAAATGTGGAATGAGCGGAACGGGGACTGAAGGGGAGGGGGAGGGGAACGCCAAAACCATTCCAGACATACTTTACGTCCGGCTTGATTTGCGAACGGGCTTGCTATATTAATAGCTTATTCATGACCTGGAATTGGAGCACAACGAGTTGCCTGGTTCACATTTGGTATGATGGGAATATCCAAGTGGATCATGATATTGTAATTATTATTTTGATTTTTGGAATAATTATTTATCGACTGATGGTAAGTGATAATTTATTGTGATTTTTTTTTTTTTGGTGGTTCATGAGGTGTTTTTTGGGGTGGGCCCGTTGGGTGGGGCCCGATGGTGGGGGGGGGGAATATTTGGTGAGGAGTCGGAGGGTGGGTTTAGGGGGGTTGCAACCCCTGGGGTCACGTGACAGGGGAATTCGTGAGGTAATTGATGGGGTCCGAGGGGGGGGGGAGGGGGGTGAATGGGGCCCGGTGGAAGGTCGGGCCCGAATGTTTGGGGATGTGGGGCGTGAAAGCGTGTGTTTGGGCCCAATGGGCCTTGTTTTGGGCCCGATGGATATGGGGAGGGACAGACGGGGGATGAATTTGGGTAATTGGGGGTGATTGATTTGTCTTTTGTCTTTTGACATAAAATGGCGGCTTTTATCACTGGGAGAGGAGTTTTTTTTTGGGGAGAAATTGGGTTTTGAATTAATTGAATTTTGGGGGGTGAAAAAATAATAGATTAACATGTCAATCGGTTGATTTATCACGGGGATAAGTCTATTAACATGAACTACCCCTCTGTAAAATTGTAATTTCAACTGAACACACTGGATCCTCGCCAAATGTAGCATCCGCTCCACAAATGTCGCTAAATATACATTCGAGTTAGCGAACGGCTGTCGGTGGTTTTAAGGAAAACTTTGGTGAGATAAAATCACGATAATATCGAGGGCTAATGATGTTGTCACTAATGAGTTGATTGATTGATCTAGTGACAAATTTGATGAGTAAAATTTTTTAGTGACGAATTTACGAATTAATTTTGGAGATTGTGAGTTTGGAAAGTGACGAGAGTTTTGTTTTAGCGGAGAAAATTGTCTTTTGGGACTTATCTCCTAGGGATTTTTATTCGCGGGGCATCATGGGGTCCTAGGGATGTTTATTGTGCGGGGCATCACGCGATCGTAGGGATTTTTTACGCGCGGGACATCCTGAGGCTCTAGGGATTTTTATTGCGCGGGACATCACGTGGGACTAGGGATTTTATTGTGTAGGACATCGTGGGGTCCTAGGGATTTTTCCGCGGGGCATGATACGGCTCTAGGGATTCGGAATTTCATCCTCTTTCACTCTCACATTAAAAATAAAATCAAAATGTCCTCCGAACCATAAATTCCACACTTTTAATTACCGAAATATTATTGAAGTCTTTAGTTAGTCATTAAAAAATGGGAAACGTCAATTCGTCAGCGATAATTTCATCTCGATATTTCAAATACTCGGAATATTCACTCGGTATCTCTCTCACTTGAACAATTATTATCCCCAGGGTATCGCCACGGTTCAACCATGTTACAGCCATTTTACTCGGTTCAAGGATTATAATTACCGTAGCCCAAGCCAAGTAGGTCGCTTTCTACTCCCCACTTCGTCCACCGTGAGGATAACTCCGCGTTATTGCTCCCCCCCCCAGTCGTCACCTCCATTGGGCCTCAACTTTCAGTTCCAAAAAAAAAATTTAAAATCAATTGAAAAAAAAAAAAAATGGCGGAAAAAATTTCATTCCGAAGACCCCCCGGAGGATCACCAGGAGCCCCTCCCCCTCACCAACGAACAACCAAAAATTTTTTTGGGCCCAATAAGGCCCAATTTTTTTAATGAAAAAAATGGGCCTTATTGGGACTTATCCCTCAAAATTAATAATTAACCAAATAATTCAATCCTCATCCAATCAACGATAAATTACCCTCCCCCCAATATCCCCTCATCACCCAACCAATTCACCCCTCAAACAATTCCCTAGTTTTTCCCTAGAAATTTCCCTGGTTTTTGTTTAAAAAAAAAAAAAAAAATCCTCGAAAAGTATTTTTTGAAACATCTCGTTCTGGTCAACTCAACTCCAACTCATGTTGAATTTCTCGGTCTCTCTAAATCCGATAGTCGGATCAACGTTGGCGAGGTGAGAGCATGCTTGTCGGGTATTGTGGTGGGAGGGGGAAGGGAGGGAGGAGGGGGAAGGGAGGGAAGGTCGACCGCTTCCGAGACTGCTTACTCTCGACTCTCGAAACACATTCCACATGGTAACGATCCTCACGAAACATAATCACTGGGAAAATCACTGGTTGAATTTAAAATAAATAAAAAAAAATATTCATCAACAAATGTAATTTAATATTAATGATGATTAATAAATAATTAATGAGGTGTCAGTGATGATTAATACATGATTGGGGCCCAAATTGAGGGCCCAATACCTGATTGGGGCCCAAAGTGAGGGCCCAATACCTGATTGGGGCCCAAAGTGAGGGCCCAATACCTGATTGGGCCTTCAATTTGGGCCCAATCAGGCTCACCTGATCCTGATGTGACAGACGATTGGGCCCAATCAGGCTCACCTGATCCTGATATACCTGACGATTGATTGGGCCCTCAATCTGGGCCCAATCAGGTTCACCTCATCCACGTATACCTGATTCCACCTGAACTAAAACCACAAATTCATCATTCTCATTTGTCCTCATATTTTCCTCTCTTTTTCCCGTTCCTTCCTTCTTCAATGAACCTGTCAATCATATTTTATGATACACGACAGACAACTGACGATGAAAAATCGAATTCAATAAAGATTTAATCGCCTCAAGAAACTTTTCATCGTCTCGTTTAGTTTCGAATATTCGTCAAACGATGCGTCACTGTTACGTTCCACGACTTTGCGATCGATTAACTCTCCCCTCCCCTCCTTCCCACCCTCCCCCACCCCACCCATTGTGTATCTATCCTCACCAGTCGCCTGTGTGCGCAAGCACACGAACAACAAATTCACGGAAATGCGCGACGAAACGGCCAACGACCGGATTCCGTTTAGCATAATCAAGCTTGATGCATAAACATTGATGATGATTTGTTGGTTGATCTTGTGTTTGAGTTCATCATGGCCGGGGGGGGGGTGGTGATATTGGGGGGGGTGATTGATTTTTTTAATACAATAATCGATTCGATTTTTAAGGGGTGGGGGAAGGAGTTGAGTCCTTTTGTAAATTTGGAAAGAGAATTTTTTTCCTGACGAAAATATTGTTAACATTTTGCAAAATTTTTTCTGATTTATTTGATAACGAGAGAAAATCAGCAGTTTATTGTTAGTATCGCGAGGGAATGGGTGAAATCCCTTTAAAAATTGTACATTTTTTTAATGAATGCTGGAGTGTAGTGGTTAATTAAACGGTGAAGAACGTACTTGGGAGAGGATAGACCCACAAAGTCGCCGGAAGCGGATCTCCACGATAGCGTATAACGGTATTTAAGTCGTTCTTCACTGTCGTATTGCTCGAGCCGTTTATCAGACTAGCTGAGAGAGAGAGAGATAGAGATAAAAAGAAAAAAATAAACGAGAGAGAGAGGAAATAAAGTTTGTGAGGAGAGGGAGTGCAGCTGACCCGGGGCTTTACCCTATTCTCGCCAATCAGCATTACGACCCCTCATAAAAGTCTCCTCGTACATTTTAAAATTCTCACTTTAATTGCTACGTAACAAGGTCCTTCTTATATTTCCCCTCCTCAACCGAAGTTCAAGATTTTTCTTACCGAGTCAAGATCCGAAGTTTTTCCGCTGATTAAAGAAAATTTCTGAGCACTTCCACTATAAACTGTTGAGGTTGTTACCATACCCACCATCGACTCTATGAAAACAACCTCAACAGGTTATGGTTTACGGATAGTGCTCAACCGCGACAGGGTCACCTCGGTCTTGGAAAAATCCAGATCTGCCAGAAAGCTGGAGGACATTCGCTACAATACCACCACATTTTGCAAAGTACCGACATAACACCCACGGTATACCTCGTGAAGGTAGTCCCTGGCATATGCCCAGATATGTAGAACCTCAAGCATTACTGTCCCTCAATGGTACATCATAAAAATTCACAAATGATGCCGTTACAATCAAAAGAACATCTGATGGAATTTAGAACTCAGCGATGTACCCATTACCATGGTTTAGTTTCCATATTTATTTTTGGTCATATTATCGTGTCCCAATGCTCCATATAATGATCCACACCCAAATGATATTTGCGGAGTTTGAGCTTTTGGGAAGTGTGACATTTTTAATGGTTTGGCCAGCATGCCCTACCAGCAACACACACCGCCCACTTGGCATTATCCTTACTTCAAGTACCCATGTACCTCAGCTGAGGTCCGGCTAGTAGAGATTGAACCATCTCGAGGTTTTGGTCCTCAATGAGGCGCACACGAAGTGCAATCGTATTTCAAATGCTTTCGAGCGTGTCAGGAGGTTCTCGGCTCGACTCGGGGTCCGCAGGTGCCCCATTCCGTGCACGCCCCTCTCTCCCCACCCCCTTACCCTGAGGCATACAAATACAATGATATCCTCATTCTAGCTATTAACGTAGTCACAGTCCTGGGCCAATAAGCGTAGGCTCGACTCAGTTACGTGTCAGTCACGCCTTCGCTTTCGCTTTCTCCTCGCGTGCTGATTCGCACTATCGTACGACCGACGCGGAAGCGTCGATTTATACCGGCGACACCCCGAGGGGGTGTGAGGGGTGACGGGTGGTCGAGGGGGGGGGGAGGGTGGGAATAGTCAACCTGTGCAGTCTGTCAATGTCTGAAGGTTTTTAATTTACATTTCTTATCGAACGACTTTAGTTTTAATGGGTATTGCGATGGAAAGGCTCATTCGATTGGGCCCAGTTGATGGAAAGGCCCATTTGATTGATACGATTCGATTGAAGTTATTTTTATGTCGGAGAGAGGGGAACGTATTTTTGATTAAATGCTCAGGGATTTGGGGAAGATCTTCTCGGGGGTTTTGTGAAGATTTTGTGAAGATCTTTCGAGGATCTCTTTCGGGGATTCTTTTGGATGAGGATTGAAGGGTGAAGATCGTTCAGATAATGATTTTGAGTCAGCGGGAAGATCTTCAGAGGATCTTTTGGTGGTTTTCGGTGAAGATTTCGTGAAGATCTTTCGAGGATCTCTTTCGGGGATTCATTTAGATGAGGATTGAAGGGTGAAGATCGTTCAGAGAATGATTTTGAGTCGACAGGGAGATCTTCAGAGGATCTTTTGGGTTTTTGTGAAGATTTCGTGAAGATCTTTCGAGGATCTCTTCCGACGATTCGTTCAGACGAGGATTGAAGGGTGAAGATCGCGGAAAGAACCGTTTTTTTGGATCGCGAGGGAGATCTTCAGAAGATCTTTTGGGTTTTTTTGTGAAGATTTCGTGAAGATCTTTCGAGGATCTCTTCCGACGATTCGTTCAGCCGAGGATTGAAGAGTGAAGATCGTCGAAAGAACGTTTTTGGATCGCGAGGAAGATCTTCAGAAGATCTTTTGGTGCTTTTTGTGAAGATTTCGTGAAGATCTTAAGTAGAAAATAATTTTTCTACGTCCGGATCATACGCTATCCCTCCAGGATCCTTCAAAACCAAAAATTCTCCTCCGAAGATCTTCCGAAGATCCTCCTGACAAATTTTGTAAGATCTTCAACAGCCAGAACTTATTCCACGTAAAATCGAAATCCCCCCCCCCCCACCGGGCTGAAATACTTTCCTTATCGTATCATTGACGTCAACAAAATCGGTGTCAAGAATGGAAAGTAAATTAACCTAAATTTATCCCAAAATGCCAGAGGTTATCAACCTCATTTTCGTTTTCAAAATTCTCTTTCTCTCTCCCGTGTCGCGTTAACATTCCATTCCCCACAATTTATTATTTATCACTCCTCAATATAGAGACATCACGATCAATATTTAATACTTCGGTCTCCGGTATCAGTTGTATCGCTCGTATTGTCACTGTGTGAGGTCGTCATGCACTTCGCCAACATCACGGTAAAACGCAGAACGTCGGCTAATGAGAGACACCGATACTCCGCCGATGTACAAACTTACGGTCTAGTGTTAATTCAGTGGAGATTGAGGCGAACGAGTAATCTCGTACGTCTATCGGCATCATTGAAACGTAACCCTGATTTCCAATGCCGGCACAAGGTCGTCGCTGAGTCGGGAGCTGTCAATATCAACATAACTCAATGTCAAGTAGAGGTTAATAATATTTTTCAGGGGAAAATCGTTTAAATTTTTTTCCAGAATTTTTTTTATCAACTTTTTCAATCGTTTGGGAATCGATGAAGACTAAATGGGGCCCAGTTGGGGCCTAATTGAGGTTTTGGGGGGGGGGGGAAGGGGAGGGAAGAGACGATTGTCAGTTATAATTTTTTTTTCAGTCGTTGAGAGGCGCCGTATTTATTCGCTCTCATGGCAAAATGACAAGGCCACACGGTTGTTAACGATGATTGTGAGATACTGCAATAGGGGAGGGGAATAATGGGGGGAGGGTGAGGAGGGGGCGGAGGGGAGGGGTGTTATGCAAGTCGGGGAGATACGAGTGTTTGTGGTTACATTGAACAGCGATAAGATTTATGTAATGATAAATTATTTGCCGGGAGTTGGATGACTCCGGGTGAATATCAGGTGATGATTCCTCAACTAATTAAACCACATTCACCAGATGAATATGATAATTAATGATTGGGGGTTATTAATTAAAAATTTAGGGTATTAATTTGGGAGGGGAGGGCGGGGTAATGAATTTTCATCGGGTGGTGAGTGCCGTGGGCATGAATTCCAACCGACTTTTGCTCATTTCGCTCTGGTTTTATTGCCGAAAATCAACTCCAACTGACTTTTGCTCACTTCGCTCCGGCCTCGCACTCACAAATAATGAATTCCAACTGATTTTTGCTCATTTTGCTCACTTCGCTCCGACTCCATAGCCACAAAAAACGAACTCCAATCACTTTATGTTCATGTACCCCCTGTCTCCTCGCCAAAAATCAACTCCAATTGACTTTTGCTCATTTCGCTCCGGCCTCGTACTCACAAAAAATGAATTCCAACCGACTTTTGCTCATTTTGCTCTGGTTTTATTGCCGAAAATCAACTCCATCTGACTTTTGCTCACTTCGCTCCGGCCTCGCACTCACAAAAAATGAATTCCAACTGATTTTTGCTCATTTTGCTCACTTCGCTCCGACTCCATAGCCACAAAAACGAACTCCAACCACTTTATGTTCATGTACCCTCTGTCTCCTCGCCAAAAATCAACTCCAACTGACTTTCGCTCACTTCGCTCCGGTGAGCAAAAATTTAAAAACAATAAAAACCACTCAAAACTGTCTCTATATCCAATTCCGAACCACTTCTGACCCTCGTCACCCTCACGAATCGTCGAACTTCATTCCCACGACTCACTAAAAAAAATCATTAAGGCCCAACGGAGCCATTATCATCTCCAATTCAAAAAAAAAAATAGTAAACAACTGGATTAAGGTACACGAAGAGACCCCTTGAAATCTGTATAACATCCTCTCAAAGATTATCTCCAGATATCTGCACTCTGGCAAGTACCAAAGAAGAAGTGGTAAACGAGCATAACGATGAAAACTAAGTTTCCACTCTGGTCTTGCCACGTGCGGGACTATCCGTCGATTCCTCGGTTAACTTCCTCCACCTCCTCATTCTATACCACCGTTACAACCTCTTGAGCAACACCCAACTGTAGACTGATGTTTTCCTTTCTCTCTGGTAAGTCATTATTATACTGCGCTACGTTTCACCGAACCTCAACCTAATATTTTATTCGCTCCGGTGGCTCGTGCTTGGCCTCTTTTATCGTTAAATTCTCCTGCAACAGTTGATGCTGCATTTGTTTATATTTTTTTGAATATTTTTGCTCATTTTGCTCACGTGAGGGAAGAGGAAATTGATTTGAGGTGATTTTTGGAGGATTTTGGAGGAGTCGAAGGTGTTTTTATGACTATTTTTGATGTTCAAGGCTCGTTGAGCGAGTCGCAACTGATTTTTGCTCATTTCGCTCACGAGAGCGAGAGACAATTGACTGAAAGTCACTTTTGGAGGACTTTAAAGCAGTCGAAAGTGTATTTATGACGATTTTGGAATGAATTTTTGATGTTCAAGTCCCGTTGAGCGAATCCCAACTGACTTTTGCTCATTTCGCTCACGAGAGCGAGAGCCAATTGACTTAAATTCACTTCTGGAGGACTTTAAAGCAGTTGAAAGTGTCTTTATGACGATTTTTGAATGAATTTTTGATGTTCAAGTCCCGTTGAGCGAATCCCAACTGACTTTTGCTCATTTCGCTCACGAGAGCGAGAGCCAATTGACTCAAATTCACTTCTGGAGGACTTTAAAGCAGTCGAAAGTGTATTTATGACTATTTTTGAATGAATTTTTGATGTTTAAGTCGCGTTGAGCGAACCCCAACTGACTTTTGCTCATTTCGCTCACGACCAACATTTTTTCAAAACCTCCGCGTAATAATTACCCCAAGTTAACCCTCTCATGCTAAACCTTTCATCCCTTAAATTCATTTCCTCCCACCCCTAGTCCATTTCCACCCCCTTTTGTCAGAAAAAAATAATATAAAAATACTAAATCCCATCGAATAGAGTCAACTCCACCTCTACAAAATATATATTGAAAAATTCAAGTATCAAAACTCTCAATTTTCAACAATTCACTGTAATTTCATATCACTCCATAAACCATAAAATGTAAGTCTAGAATGAAAATCGACTTCCCCTCCACCCACCCCCCCACAACGAGTTGAACACGTTCTCTGAATTCTCCCTGGGGCGAGAGGCTGAAAGTGAGATGGAGAAAGCTGCGAGAGAGGGGGAGCGATACGTTGATGGGGATGAGAAGGGCGGGGGGGTGGGGTGGGGTGAGGTAAGGGGGTGGGGGTCTCTTTACGATACCACGACGATGTGGAGTGAGCTCAGTGTGTGCTTTTACTGCCTGGGACACAATCGAAGGCCCTTTGGACACTGGTTACGTGTATTTGTGTTGGTATAACCCCATCCACAGTAACGATAATACCTTTATGGTTTGGGGCATTAAATCTGCCACCCGATTCTAGAAGCACTAACTCTCATCCTTCCTTATGACTCTTGTGTATATGTTTAAATTGTTGTGTGGCAACAGCATGTGGTGAATTTATCGTTGCCGACAAATGAAATGTGATGAGTCTGGTGGGAAAGTTGAGAATTTTGGGGAGTATTTGGATTGAATAGTGGGAAGGGGGGATGTGGCCCAGGGGTGGGCCAGGGATGGGTTAAGGGGTGGGACGACCCTAGGGAGGCGCGGGAGAGGCCTGATAAAGTGGGCCTGATGATATTTATTTGATTACAATCGCATGAATTCCTGATTCAGGTACCCATGAGCTGATTTAGGTCCCCAATGGGCTGATTCAGGTCCTCAATGATATGATTTAGGTTTCCAATGGGCTGATTCAGGTCTCAATGATATGATTTAGGTCCCCAATGTGCTGATTCAGGTCCTCCATGAACTGATTTAGGTTCCCAATGGCCTGATTCAGGTCTCCATGACATGATTCAGGTCTTCAATGACATGATTCAGGTCTCCATGACTTGATTTAGGTCGTCAATGGGCTGATTCAGGTTCCCAATGACATGATTCAGGTCCCCAATGGCCTGATTCAGGTTCCAATGACATGATTCAGGTCCCCAATGACATGATTCAGGTTTCCATGGTCTGACTCAGGTTCCCATGGTCTGATTCAGGTCTCCAATGACATGATTCAGGTCTCCATGACCTGATTTAAGTCCCCAATGCCATGATTTAGGTCCCGATAACATGATTCAGGTTCCCAATGACATGATTCAGGTCCCCAATGGCCTGATTCAAGTTCCAATGACATGATTCAGGTCCCCAATGACATGATTCAGGTCCCCAATGACATGATTCAGGTCTCCATGACCTGATTTAGACCCTCAATGACATGATTCAGGTTCCCATAGTCTGATTCAGGTTCCCAATGACATGATTCAGGTCTTCATGACCTGATTTAGGCCCCCAATGATATGATTCAGGTTCCCATGGTCTGATTCAGGTCTCCAATGACATGATTCAGGTCTCGATGACCTGATTTAAGTCCCCAATGACATGATTCAGGTTTCCAATGACATGATTCAGGTCCCCAATGGCCTGATTCAAGTCCCCAATGACCTGATTTACGTCCCACGACCTGATTCACATCCCAGTACCTGATTTTTCACCCCAATTACCCCCTTCTTCCTCCACCGATAACCACTTTTATCGAATGAAAACTCTCCTGACCACATGACCGACTCTTTCGGACCTAAACAATCCTAAGGCCCACTCCCCTCACACCTTTCACAGACCTATAATCACTCTGTGAGTTACTCCAATCCTTTGATGGACCTCAGTCTATTCTTTGATATGAAAATTTTGATTGTTCCCTCTCAAAATCGTAAAATTTCAAAATGATGACGGGGGTTGAAAAATCAAAAAGTCAACTCACGAATTCTCATCACCCTCGACTGTTGCATTTTAGTACCTCTGGGATTGAACAGCCCGATAAGCCAAAATACCGATGACGCAGACGTGAATCGTGTGTTCAGGACACGAACCGGTTTTATGTATACATATATATGCCAACAGCATTCACCCGATAACGCAGTAATATCGAATTAGTGTGGGGTGGGGTGGGGGGAGGGGTGGGGGGGGGTGATATTGGGTGATGGTATGCCACCGAATGCTGTGGGGTGAGTGAATCTGTAGATGATTGCCGACCAATGGGGGCCCGTTTGGTGTTTCACCGATGAAAAAATATTGTTAATGGGGGTGAGATTTATCGGGAGTTATCGTAAATTGTAATTAGATTTGAGGGGGTTTTCGATGATTTTGAAAGTTGAGATTTTCAACCTGTTGATGAATATTTTAGGGGCGATTGGGTGAGTGGGGGTTGAGGAGTTTTTGAGGCGGGGTTTGTGATGTGGAAATGTTTATTTGTATTGAAATTGGTTTGTTGAGAAGGTATTTTTGGTTGAGGTGGGGGAATGGAGCGGAATGGAACGGAATGGGACAGAAAATATTGACAAAAAGGGCCTTATTTCGGGTTTCGGGGAGGTTTTGAGAAGTTTATGAAGGGGTAAATGTTTATTTGCATGAAAATTGGTGGATTAAGTCGACATTTTTGGTTGAGATGGGGGAACGGAGCGGAATGGGACCGAAAATATTGACAAAAAGGGCCTTATTTCGGGTTTCGGAGAGGTTTTGAGGGGTTTATGACGTGGTAAATGTTTATTTGTATGAAAATTGGTCAGTTAACCCGCCCTTTTCCCTTAAAATCCAGGAACGGACCGGAATGGGACCGAAAATATTGACAAAAAGGGCCTCAATTCCGCTTTCCATTACTTCTTGAGTCGTTTATCACTTAATAAACGTTTATTCGCATAAAAATCAGCCACTCAACCCGCCCTTTTCCCTTGAAATCCAGGAACGGACCGGAACGGGACCGAAAATATTGACAAAAAGGGCCTCAATTCCACTTTCCATTACTTCTTGAGTCGTTTATCACGCAATAAATGTTTATTCGCATAAAAATCAGCCACTCAACCCTTGAAATCCAGGAACGGACCGGAACGGGACCGAAAATATTGACCAAAAGGGCCTCAATTCCGCTTTCCATTACTTCTTGAGTCGTTTATCACGCAATAAACGTTTATTCACATAAAAATCAGCCACTCAACCCTTGAAATCCAGGAACGGACCGGAACGGGACCGAAAATATTGACAAAAAGGGCCTCAATTCCGCTTTCCATTACTTCTTGAGTCGTTTATCACGCAATAAATGTTTATTCACATAAAAATCAGCCACTCAACCCGCCCTTATCCCTTGAAATCCCGAAACGCACCGGAATCCGGACTGAAAGACAGTTCAGCCCTAGATCCGCTCACCTCCCCACATTATTTCATCCCCTAAACTCCATATTTTTCACTCTACGACCCAACTCCACTCACAAATTCCTCGACAAACGTTAAAACACCCCACGATACTGACCCCTGACCCAATTTCCACGAAGCGTTCCGCCCTTTTCTCAACATTATCGATCGTCTCACTCTGTCTATTCACCTTCTGCCACTCTCATCCCCCTCGGGATAAATACCAGGGTAGTATGTAAGACCCTCAGACCGCAAACGAGCCCCTCAGACCGTCGGCTTATCCCACCCGGCATTTAAATCCGTCTCAAATGTAACAGATATTATAAAGCACGACCTTCGCCATTTCTTGCCCTTAATGCACCTCAAGGGGGTGAGATATTCAACCCTTCATTCATTCCAGCGTCATTCCACCCCGATGTCAACTCCCACAATGAATTATCGAGTGTAAATAATCGATTGGTGGAAAGAAATCGTCAGATTTCCATCCCCTAAAATTTCAACCCCTTCTACCCTTAAAAAAAAAATAATTTTTTCATAATTCTTTTCCCGATAGAATATCATCTCAGGATTCAGTGATCCCAGGGGTGGAAAACTCATTTCCACCCCCTTCCACCCCTTTCCACCCCCTTCCACCCCCTTTTATCCCATTCAAAATAGTTTGATATTAATTAATTAATCATTTAGGTAATCGTTAAGATCAAGTATCACAAAAGTTGGGGGTAACCTACCCTTAACAATAACCTATCCACCCCGAGGGGTGCGTCGGGGGTTGGTGAAGGTGGAGGATGTGGAGAAGGTGGAGGAAGGGAAGAAGTGCAAGCCCTCGGACATAAATAATTTATCCCGTGACAGAGGACAACGAGAGACAGATATAGGGGTTGAAAAAGGGGGTGGGAAAGGGGTGAAAGGGGGTGAAAGCTCGAGCATGTATTGCATTAAATATGAAATCCAATATAAACTTTTCCCTGCGCCCCTGGCTGCCGCTGTTTCCATTGTGCCAGTGGTGATGAGGGGTTGGGGGTGGGTTAAGGGGGTGGGTGGGATGGGGGTGGTTATGGATGAGGGAGTCGAGAGGTTGAGGATAGGGAGACGAGTGTAAGAGACGCGGGTCTAAGTTTTCAACATCTACGAAAGGGTGAGAATTCAGGGGGTGAGTGTATAACTCACCCTCTCAGTGGAATTGGCCGGGGGTAAAACGCATATCGACGTTTAATCAAATGCACCCCTTGCATATCAATGCATAGTATTGGCGCCAGACTGTGTGTAGACAGTTTATGTGTGTGAGTTGTTATTTTATTATTGAAGAAAGGGTGGATTTATTTATTTTGATTTTTTGGTGAATTTTGGGGTGAAAATTGGGGGTTTTTCACCCTTCGGTGATGTTATGAGTGACTTATGGAGGGCTGAGGTGGGTTTGTAGAATTATTTTGAGTGAAAAATGACGATTTTGAATGTAAATTGATGGAAAGGTCTTGAGCGAAATGAGCGAATGGCTCAGTTCGCTCATTTTGCTCGACTGTCTCGTGGGATTTCACTCACTCAATCGTTTCAATGAGTTCAATTGACTCAATTATCTCAGTGAGGTTCGATTGGCTCAATTGTCTCGCTTAAGTTCGTTTCGCTCAGTTGTCTCTGTCAGCTCAATTCGCTCAATTGTCTCACTGACTGAGTTTCATTTGCTCAATCGTCTCACTGACTTCGATTCCCTGGATTATATTATTGGGGTGCCATTGGCTGAATTGTCACACGCACTTTCATTCGCTCAATTTGCTCATTGAGCTCAATTTGCTCAATTGGCTCACTGAAATGAATTTTTTCAATCGTCTCACTGAAGTTCGATTGAGTCAATTGTCTCAGTGACTTTCATTCCCTCAATTATCTCACTGAGTTTCATTCGCTCAATTGTCTCATGTAGCTCAATTTGCTCAATTTGCTCAATTGGCTCACTGACATGAATTTGCTCAATTGTCTCACTGAAATGTGTCTCAATCACTTTCACTCCCTCAATTATCTCACTGAGTTTCATTCGCTCAATTTGCTCAATTGGCTCAATTGGCTCAATTGGCTCACTGACCTGAATTTTCTCAATAGTCTCACTGAAATTCGACTCAATTGTCTCAGTCACTTTCACTCCCTCAATTATCTCACTGACTTTCATTCGCTCAATTGTCTCATTGAGCTCAATTTGCTCAATTGTCTGTCAAAAACAAAATTCATATAAAAATAATATAATTTTTTTCTTTTATTACAGAATGCAGAGACCAGGCCGAGAAAGTTTGGTGGTGGAGGTTGGGCAAATACGCCCCATAAGCACGGCCGGCTAATAGCTCCGGCACAGTACAGGCCCACCCCCGACACCCCGCAGCCAGACACCAGGTGAGTCGTTAACTTCAGTCCCTCGTTTAGGAGAATGAAATTCCCCAAAAAAAAAAATGGCGTGACCGCGACAGGGCGGTGGGAGGGGGGATGATGAGGGGAATGAGTCTCATTGGACAATAGAGTCCGCAAAAAAGGGGATGGGGGAAAGGTAACTGGGTCAGAGTTTAGCGATAGGGGGTGAAATGTGTTACCCTCAATTATTTAATTTACAGAAGTAAGGAATTATGGGGGGGGGGTATTAATGATGAAGGGGTGGGCATTATGTAGTAGACATTGGAGTATCAAAGGTAACTTCACCCCCATTACATTTAAAAGGAGGGGTAAGTGGATACCGGAGGGCGGGTAGGGGAGGGAGGGGGAGGGGGGTGAGTTTCAACAGTATTTGGCGAATGGAAACGCCTCCCTCATTAGTCAGCGCAAACAGTGAATCTGGTATAGATCAGTTACGCTTTAGGGGTGGTTAGGGGGTTGATGGAGTTACGGGGGGTGGAAGGGGGAAAATATGGGGTGAGGGGTTTTGGATAAAATGTTGGGGTAAAACCCATTTTTTGTCAGATAAAATGGATGAAGATGGTCGGAGGGGCCCGTGGGGTGAGGCCCTTGTGGGTATAAGGCCCAAAATGTGGGTATAAGGCCCAAAATGTGGAGTATAAGGCCCAAAAAGTGGATGAAACCCCATTTTTCGCTGGATAAAGTAGACAAAGAGCGTCGAAGGGCCTGTGGGATGAGGCCCTTGCGGGTATAAGGCCCAAAAATGTGGGTATAAGGCCCAAAATGTGGAGTATAAGGCCCAAAAAGTGGATGAAACCCCATTTTTCGCTGGATAAAGTAGACAAAGAGCGTCGGAGGGCCTGTGGGATGAGGCCCTTGTGGGTATAAGGCCCAAAATGTTGAGTATAAGGCCCAAAATATGGAATATAAGGCCCAAAATGTGAATGAAACCCCATTTTTCGCTGGATAAAGTAGACAAAGATCGTCGGAAGGGCCCGTGGGATGAGGCCCTCGTAGGTGATAAGGCCCAAAATCATGTGAAAACCCATTCTTCACTAGATCAAATAGACAAACAGTTTCTGCGAACAACTTTAACTAAATCATAACTCTCCCGCACCTCTTCCACGGGCCCTTCCACGGGCCCAAAAGTCTGGGACTTACCTCCGTCCCACACTTTTTCTTCCGTAAAACACTTCTTTACGGACAAACAAAAATATAAAACACATTTTTTAAACTATATCTAATGCCATTTTACGTCTGCCATCGTACTCAGTACCATAATTTATGGGCCCCTAATTTTCTCATCGTGAATTGGACCGATGAAGCCGGATACTGTATACGAAATTGAGTGGCCCTCTCGGTAGGACATGCACGAGGGCATGTCGACAGGTATATATTCACGGTCGAGACTGCGCGACCGTTGTTGGCCTATCGATTAAACCGGTGTATGCCCCCTCCCCCCTTCCCCTACCCCCACGACGTTTATAAACCGATATGCAGGTGTCGATTACAAGGCCTCGTTTGTACTATAGTATATGCAATACGATATGAATCGCTCGAATATATCTGGGTATAACGAGCCATGACAATATGTCATCATTTTTATTGGGGAACGTGTCGAGTTAAATTGTCTTCTCTTGGGGGTGAAATGGGTAAAAAACACGTCATTTTTAATTTTTTTCGCAATAAAGAATTGTTTTTCTAATTTTTTTTCCCCATAAAAAATGTTAATTAATTTATTTTTCTTCGTAGAAAAATTAATTAATTGTTTTTTACCCGGAAAAAATGTTAATTAATTGTTTTTTCCCCATAGAAAATGTTAATTAACTGTTTTTTCCCTATAGAATAATTAATTAAGTATTTTTTCCCATAAAAAAATGTAATTAATTGTTTTTTTCCCCATAAAAAATATTAATTAATTGTTTTTTCCCCATAGAAAAACGTTAATTAATTTATTTTTCCCCATAAACAAATTTAATTAATTGTTTATTCCCCATAAAAAAATTTAATTAATTGTTTTTGATCCCTCGTCATTATCACTTTAACCCTTCAATATTGATCCACCCCCTTGACCCACTCCCTTCTTTGACCCACAATATTGACCCACATGAAGGTCAATCCTCCAGTTGACCTCAATGTGGGTCAACTTTCCCATTTGACCCTCAGATTTGCCCTCAAATGTTTCTTTCCACTTGACCCCTCGTCATTATCACTTTACCCCTTCAATATTGACCCACCCCCTTGACCCACTCCCTTCTTTGACCCACAATATTGACCCACATAATCAATTATCACCAGAAATCCCACCAAAAATCCTAATCCCATCCTAAATCATCACAAATTCACCGGATTATCATGTGCCCCATCACGAGGAATCATCATCCCCTGTTAATTGTTAAACCCCACATCATTATTAATTAATTCACCCCCACCATTTCGTGTTTTAGGGCTTGTCGATATGGGAATTTGTGCGTAAAGCGATTGGCTGAGAATGATCGATCATTAACGAGACTAAATACAGTGGAAT
The DNA here is from genome assembly GCF_034640455.1 of Diachasmimorpha longicaudata. Classification (NCBI taxonomy): domain Eukaryota; kingdom Metazoa; phylum Arthropoda; class Insecta; order Hymenoptera; family Braconidae; genus Diachasmimorpha; species Diachasmimorpha longicaudata. The sequence goes on from NC_087244.1 coordinate 1,811,412, forward strand.
GCGAATTACCCTACGCTTCATGGCGTCACGTCAACGGTGGGTAGTTCACAGGGGGTGAAGGGCTAGCAGAAATGGCCGGACAGGGGGTGGTACACCAGGGGGGGGGGAAGGGCTGAAGGGACATAAGAGGGGGTGAGGTGTATTATCCGGGCACGACCTGCAATTCCAAATCAATACGAGAATAGGGAGACATGAGACAATTCAAAATGTCTATTGGCTAAGGGCTGGTCACCCCATGTACCTCGAAAAATCATTAATTGCTGTGATACTAATTACGTAATTGGGTACACGTGGATGTTACATAATTACCCGGTCCGTCTCATTAGCGGGGGGGTGGTTATTCCCTTTCAGCGATTTTAGTTGGAAATTGCTGAGAAGATTCTGAGTAATATCTTTGTTGGGGGGTGATGGGCTAATTAGCGAGGGGGTAGCTAAATTGGGAAAATAAGTGATGATAGGGTGGAAATTCATAAATGGCGAGGGGTTTTGATTGTATTGTGTGCAGGAATTCAATGAAAATCGATTATTTTTTGTCATATTTTTGTGAAAGTTGAGTTATTCTGGCTTTTTCGATCTGGATTTCGAGATATTTCGAGATATTTCGATATATTTCGAGCTATTTCGATATATTTCGATATGGATTTCGAGATATTTCGATGTATTTCGATCGATTTCGATATATTTCGACATATTTCGATATATATCGATATGGATTTCGAGATATTTCGATATATTTCGATTTATTTCGATATATTTCGATATGTACGTCGATATATTTTGATCTATTTCGATATATATCGATATGGAATTCGATATATTTCGATTTATTTCGATATATTTCGATTTATTTCGATATATTTCGATTTATTTCGATATATTTCGATATATTTCGATATATTTCGAGCTATTTCGATATATATCGATATGGATTTCGAGATATTTCGATCGATTTTGACCTATTTCAATATATATCGATATGGATTTCGATATATTTCGACATATTTCGATATATATCGATATGGATTTCGATGTATTTCGATTTATTTCGATATATTTCACATTTTTAACACCAACCAAAAGTTGAAACTTCATTTCGCAGGTTGAAACGACCGGCACTCGCCGTTTCAAATTTACCAACACGGCAATATGGAGTTGAGCTGTGCAACATACAAACCCCTCACCCCACCCACCAAACATGTATACGAACGGATGCGATAAGCACGCGCGCACTCCCGTATCGAGTTCGCCATGCAAACTGCGGTGAAATTTAATACCCATCGTGCATTTCACATATACCAATCCACCATGAGATGCTGAGACACTTCTCGTTGAGTTTATCAACTGGGCTACAAGGAGACAATGGTATTTTGAAATCCCAGTGGGCGATTACAATTTGGTGATGAGTGAAGTGTCATTGTATCACTGATTTCATTGTCAGGGCGAGTTTCATTTCCTTCGATTCTTCATCAATCGATTATCGATTATCAACAAACGATTCTCGATTATCACCAATCGATTATCGATTATTATCAATCGATTGTCGATTATCGATTATCACCAATCGATTATCAACAATCGATTATCACCAATCGATTATCAACAATCGATTATCAACAATCGATTGTCGATTATCAACAATCGATTGTCGATTATCAACAATCGATTATCAACAATCGATTGTCGATTATCAACAATCGATTATCAACAATCGATTGTCGATTATCAACAATCGATTGTCGATTATCAACAATCGATTGTCGATTATCAACAATCGATTATCGATTATCACCAATCGATTGTCGATTATCGATTATCACCAATCGATTATCGATTATCAAACTCGACTATCGACCAGAAATTTTCCGACTTTTCACTTCAAGTTTTTCCATCTTTTTTTTTTTTTTTTGGAAATTCTTTCTGGGACCGTAGCAGAGGGTGTGGAAAGTTAAAACTCTAATAATCTAGAGACGTATTTTCACCGTCGCTTTCTCCCTCTCACACCCCATCATTTTTTTTTTTTCTCTCGTTCGACTGCTCTCCGGGTGCAACCGGGCGAATATAAGTTCCAGCAAAACGACGTCTGTCGCTCGCAGCAACATATTACGCCTTTATCTCTTACTACTTTTTCTTGAAGCTGTTCTGTGTGTTTGTTCGAGGGGTAGAGGAGGGTAGGGGGTAGGGGGTGAGTTACACGGATCGATCTTCTCATGTGTATAAAGAAAATGTCACAAATTTCATCGCTTTCTCTTGGCCGTTTTATTCTAGAGGAAACGGCCAATGGAAAAAGAAAAAATTCTCCTTTTTACCCTTGAAGAAGGGGGTTGGGGTTGTCGTGGGGGTGGAAAACACTTTTTCGACGGAATTTGACACATGGAATATCATTCCACGCATCGTCAGTCATCGACAGACGGCAGTGGCCGAGCGGTTAGAGTGTTAGACTCGCATGCCAACGACCCGGGTTCGATCCCGGGCACCGGCAGCCAAAATTTTTTAAATTTTATAGCGCTTTAATCTCACAGTTTCACTGACGAACTGTACTCCTGTCAAAAGGACGACTGCACCAGGGCAGGTTTTGCCCTTCGAATGAGGTTTTTCCCTCCCTTTCGGCAAATGCCGTACAGGAGGCCGGTGGGATGGGAACAAATCGTAAAAACCCGATAGGGTATACGACAAGGAAAAAATTTTTTTTACTCTCACGAACGCGATTTTTATTCTTTTTCCTTCTTCTTGTAAAACAAAAAATTAAACATTTCTGTGACATTTCACCGATCCATATTTACCCAGAAATAAATATGAACTGGGACTGCAAGTGTTGTTGTCAATGTCGAGAGTAAAAAAAAAATGTCTCCCGGGGGGGGGGAGGGAGGGAGAGGAAGAGATAGGTCTCACCGGGCGTCACTGGATTAATGGCATTTCGATCGGATAGAAACGATTATCCGGATTTCCGAGGTCGACTCTGCGCGCTCCAACGAATAGTGAGAAAGGAATGAGTCGAGAGGTGCATTAAAGTGCGAAAAAAAAAAATCTATCGATTTGAATTAAACGAACGGTACAACGAGGATTAGTGTCATTAGCTGGTGAATCATTAAGTGATTCGATATATCGATTAGTTTTGTCAACTAATCGAGGGGGCAATTACTTCATTTTATCGTTAAGTTTGTTGAATTTTTGTTGATAAACTTGTGAAATTATTCACATTTTTTTCCTTTTTTTTTTCTTTCTTCATCTCCCGGTGCAATCGTTAATTAGGACAAGGCCAACTGGATTTAATCTACGGATTATCCTAGTCCTACGACGTCATAACCGCATCGTCTCGTCTTCGTTGCGTCTCACGTACGACCGACTTCCCTGAAACGGACGTGCAATAAAACTGTACTGCGGACTAGAACCGATGGAGACGACATTGGGAAGGGGGTGGGTGGGGGGCAGGGGAAGGGGGTGAGTGGTGAGAGGTCGACGACTCTCTTATCGAGCGCCCAAACCCCTCCCACTCCTCCCCCCAGTACCACAATCTTCACCTTTTTGTGTTGAAAATTTTGGCGCCAAAATTTCCGCCATTTTTTTTTTTCAACATTTCACCCCTATTTTTGAATTTTAATGTGTGACCCTAACCCCCAGAACACATTCCCACGACCTTGAAATCAATTGTAATGTACTTGAGAAATGAAAACGATTGCGTTTTAAATCGTCCATTAAAGTGATTGTTGAGGAATGATGGGGGAGGGGTGGGGGTGTGAGGGGGTTGGGGGATCGCGTGGTGTTTTGTGAGGTGAGGCAATGTCCCGTGTCGGCCTTGGATCTAATTATTCACGATGAAAGCGTCGTGACTTTGCAACACACGACTTCTCACCCCCTCTCCCACCCCCCCACCACTTGGCAAGAATAGTTCACACGTGTGTGTAGGTGTCCACCCACCCCCCTCTTTCCACCGCTACCCCCCCACCGATGAGATATCATTGCGCACTGGCAACGGTAGGAGGAAATCAAACGAAAGGAATAAACTCTACCCCAACATCATACGATATGATTTCTCTTTTTATAATTTTTTTTCTTTTCATTTTCGCGAATTTGTGAGATCGAATGTGTGTTGCGATCGGCGGATGATCGGCGGAACGATCCGTCTAACGGATGAGGGGGTGGGAGGGGAGTCAGTTGTGAGCGGTGAAGCGGGAGTGGAGAGAGTCGGAGCGTTGCAGCGCTTCTCGCGGAGTGGGGAGGGTATGTGAGGGGTGGAAGAGGGACGCGGTGAGTATGCGAGGGGAGAGGGAGGGGTGGGGAGAGTGCGTGGGGTGAGGGAGGGGTGGGGTGAGCGGCGAGGGAGGGGCGGGTGAGAGCGTGCGAGCGAGGTGGGCGGGTTGGGAGTGAGGGAGGGGGTCGGAGGGGGTGGTGAGAGGGTCTGAGGGAAGGGGAGGGGATGCGAGAGGGTGGAGAGGGGGGTATGAACGGTTGGTAGAGAGGAGAAACGACATTGATCGTTGTAGAACAGTGGGAAAAAGAGATGGATGGAGAATGGTAACATATTGTGGTATATGATGCCCCAACTGTATTCGTTTTATAGTACGATATTATTGACTTTAGTTGTGTATCCAATATCCTGTGATGCATATCGGTGGGAAAACAAATGTTAAAGTATTTGGTTTAGTTGAGTGAATGATGTTAAGAGCGATTTGAATAGAGAGATGAAAGAATTTCTTTGTTTACTGGAGATGAAAAGGTTTTGGGGCCTGATTTTGAGGGGGTGGGGTCAGCTGGGTGTTTACTCGTACTCGTGGACATGGGCTGAAGGGTCATCTGAGTTACGTCTGCGTTTGAATGAGTCCCCGATTCGATGATATCGATTTTTAATCTAGAATGGGCCCACCAGCCGGCTGGGCCCGACCGTTCGAAGGCTGGATTGAGGCTCGAGGGGGCCCGGACCCCGGATGGGAGTCTCCATCTTCAACCCTGGTACCCCGTCCTGATCGACGGGGCTGACGTCTCCCCCGGGGCCCTAGGGCCCGGAAGAGGCCCTCACCCCGGCGCCTTTTCCGGGCCTTGAGGCCCTCGAGGGCCTTTTCAGCCGCCTGGGGGCCAGATCGTTCCGTCCGATGGATCCACACTACCTCAACCTGCCTCACCCCCCTCCAAATTCAATCATCCCCATCCCTACCACCCCCTCCCCTAAATACAAAATATTTTACCTGATCATAAACTCATTCCCCTCCGTCAATTCATCATCATCAACAACTTCACTCCCAACAACAGACGAAATCTCCTTAAAAAAATTCTCATCCCCCATAAAATCATCCCTCAACTTCACTTCTAACTCTTTCACTTTTCTACATCACAATTTCCACCCCAACATCCACCGTATCACTCACACCCCCTTCATACGCGATACAAAGTCTGGCAGAAAACTCTCTAGAATCACCGCTCCGTAGACGGAGAGGAAGAAAGAAACGGATGATGGAACGCCCGCAACGTTTACCCACCCCCATCCCCCGTCATCCCTCAACCCACCCCCTCCACCCACCCCCCAACTCACCCCTTCCCGAGCAATCTCACACTTTTTTATAGGTTTCCTTGTCTACTCTCATTGTGCTATCGCAGCTCCAGCGGACCGACAGTCCCCGATGGGGCCTTATCGCCGATGGGGCCTTATCGAAAACGATAGTCTCACTGGAGGGTAGCAGATTTCTGGGGCTCCTACCCCTCTTGTTCTACTCAAAATATCATATTTAGGAGGCGTAATACACTTTTCCGTATCAGAAGATGGAAAATTACCCGATTGGGACTTGAGAATGGGCCCAGAACTGGCCCAACTGACGCGAAACCTGTTTCTAGAGTGACGTCAGAGGTTGAGTGGAGCGCGGGATATGATGGGAGTGAAAGAGTGGTGGAAGGGTGGGGCCCAACGTGGGGACTTCGGTAGAAAATGGGCCTTATGGGAGTCGAGTGGATGCGTTGAGTGTTAACAAACGATGGGAGATGATAATTGGGGGATAGCTGGCCCAGGGTGGCCCCACGTTCAGGAGGTACGTTGAGTCGAGCTGGGTCCCGAGGTAAGGCCCAACTGTATAAAGGGGCCTGATTCGAGGTGAGTGAGTGCGTTGAGAGGTGACAAGTGATAGAGTTGGATATGGGGAAGTGAGTGGCAGTCGAGGGGTGACGAATGGGCCCTAATTCAGGTGTTGGCGCCCGCTCGTGGGTCCGGTAGAATGAAAAAGAGGGGGGAATGGGGGAGGGGGGTCATGAGAAAAATGGCGGACGGGGGGTTAACGAGGTGAAAGCGCGACCGTCACGCGTACGACCCGGGGCATACGGCAGAGGGTTGAAGCCAACTGCGGTTTAACGAGATGAGGTGGTGGATGTTTATTTTTTTTTTTTTTTGCAACTGTTACTCTGAAAACATATTCTGACATTCAGTGAATTTATTCGCCAGAAAAAGTAAGTAATGGGAGGGGTAAAACAGCTGGAGGGTTTTGACGAGTGCGTTTATTCCATAACAAAACGTAAATGAGATATGAAAAAATCATAGACGAGGGAGAAGGCCCTTTGAAAATTATTTCCCGGTGGGAATGGGAAGATATACAACTAACAAAGTCAATTTTCAATTTACTGCTGTCCGCCATGTTGTTTTTCAACAACTTTAAGGGGAAGGGGTGGACAATCTCCTTCACTGTTCGCGAGTGATTAATTCTCGCTGAATATCTTCGTATCCGAGGGAGATACGAAAATTTTCATTAGAACCTTTTTTGTGGAGGGAGAAGAGCCCTTCAAAAAAGGTTATGACAAAAACTTTGCTATCTCCCTTAGATTCAAAGATATTCCTCGAAAACTGGACCCCCACAAAACGACTTGATAATGGCACTTCGGAATTTCCCTCCCAACTCCCCCCAATCGTTTCCAAAAAATCTGCGACCATTTACGTCATCAAATTTACACTTTTCAACAACAATCCCACCCCCCCAAAAAATTTCATCATCCCCCTGGACCACCCAACACCACCCCTTCCCTTTCAATGTCCCCATCCTCTAATTACACCCCCTAAACATAAACCCAAACAACTGTATCCAATCAATCTATTATTCCCCCTACCCTCCGACCAAACCACCCCCCCACAATTCCCCAACCCCCCCCCCCCCCTAAATCTGTAAATTAAGTTACCGTGATTCTCCCTCGGACACGAGGTGAGAGACTCTCCTCTTCATTCCCTTCTCCCCAGCTCCATTTCCACCATCCACATCCCGTCGTTCCCTCACCAATGATATCATCTCCGTAGGGGTGGGTCAGGGGGAACCCGGGGGGGGGATGGTACGATGCAGTACCAGCGAGATTAATAAGGCGAGATTCTCTCGGTCCAGAGTCTCGTGTTATCCAACACCTCTAGTGCAACGAAGAACGATAAATATGTTGGTGAGGGGCCAGACGTAAGGGGTGGCCAACCAACCAAAGGGTGAGGGGTATAAAGGAGGGGAGGGGGGGGGGGTGGTAAAGCTTGCGTGAACGCGACAAGACAAATACAAGAGGATGAAGATTAATGTTGGTCGAGGCGGCCGTGGCACCGTTTGCGCGCTTGTTCGTGAGAAACAACCCGCCTTTCGGCGATGGTAGTTGCGTCTACCCCCACCCCCCATCCCCCCCTATCCCACCCCAGCAATTTCCAACTTCGATCGATCGCGTCACACTCGCTCTCATTTCTTCCGTTATCTCATGAATTTATTGCCACTAGAACAACAATGAGATTTTGAGTCATTCGATTCTCTCGAAGCACTCGGCACTTCATTAAGGCCCAGGATAATGACACTGAACGATTTAATTGGGGAAAAGTCATTATCTGATTGATAAACTCGTCGATGTCATTCGGAAATTTTGGCGGGAAAAAAATTCTGAACGATTTTAGTGTCCGCGGAGAGGAAGTTTGGGCCTTACGAGGGTTATCGATGATGATGAAGGGGTTTGGGCCTTATCGGCATCGGGAATATTGACAGCTGACGTGTCCTTGATGAAACACCTTCGTGTGTTCCAGATTTTCCGTCGGCGTGACATGGATGTGAGTTTCACGAACGTGTTGGAGGGGGCCCGACAGTACTTTCAGGGACTGCCAGCACCAAGTACAGCATCACAATCGGACAATCGTATATACGATGAGCAGCCGACGTTACCCCAGACATCGGAAAATTCACCAGCGATTGATTCACGACCCGAATCAAGGTACAACGATACAAGTAAGATCGATAATTCTCGTGATGACAATTCGATTTCCGATTCTTACTGGAGTACAAGTAATGAATTACGTACCATCGAGCCGTATCCCCCCCAGCCGACGCGCGTCGAGGTGCCCGACACGAGGCCGGACGAGACTGGCGATCGTTCAGGCAGTCCCACCACAAGCCTGACGGAAATGCAACCGCCAAGCAGGCCCCAATCAACAAACCGTCAGCTGACGGAACATCACCGTAACCCATCCCCCAAGTCCCACTCACCACCGCCGGTCTATCAACAATTATCGAGTGTAACAAGGCCCACGTCGTATCGTTCAACGACGGACATGTTGAACACGACGAATCACACGACGTATCAATCCACTGAACGTCCACCAGGTGCACCAGTAGCTCAGCGACCCCAGTATTACCCCCGCTATCATCATCCGGACATAACGAAAAGTGCCCCAGTCCCATTCTCCCAGAATTCCATCTATCAGGCCCCAACACCCCAGACGAGCATCAACCCCACCACCACCGGGTCATCAAGAGCCAATTCCCTCGAGGATAATGGACGCGGTTCACAGCTGGACACGTCCCACACGGTACCATCGACGAGTACATCCGTCTACTCGACGGGCGGTTATCGTCCGCCGACGGCGGGTCGTCCACCAGATCCAATGCATTCCTCATCATCGACATCTTCCAATTCAAATCCCTGCAGTCCTCGACATGCCCAGACGAGCCACATTCCCGCACCCCACAGTCATCCTGGACACATTCCGTCACCACATCTGCCAGTACCATCAGCCGTTCCCCCATCATCACTATCATCATCGCATACCTTATCAGTAACGGGTCAGCACACTAGTCGACTAACTCCAACCCATCAGACTCCATATGGAAATAGGGTTGGAGTACCCTACACTGGTGCTAATCACAATCAGCAGATGCTACCACCACCATCACCGAGTTATAGTCTCAGTGGTGGTCACGACTCCACAAGCCGCCCTGGTACCTCACCCCAGAGACAATCACCGCATGTAGCGGTGCACACTAGCCACTCCCTATCCCCCCATCATCCCTCACCCTCACCCCACAACACCCCGAACTTTCAACCCCACTCCCCGACGTATCCCCCACCCCCACTGCCACCGCGTTCCTCGTCGAATCCTTACGCACTACCGCCGACATCCCACCAACATCGTACCGTGTATCCAAGTGGTTATCCCCAGTCTTCTTATCATTCCTACCAAAAAACCAATCAGGGATATCCACAGACGTCGAGATCGTACCCCCAGGTACCCGTTACTGGGCCAACACCGGCGCCATCACTGACGCCGACATCGGCTAGTCCGACGAACGATGTGAACGGGAGCTATACGAACTCAACGAATAAATTAACGTATGATGGTGGTGAGACAAAGGGGCCCTCAGTCCCCGTGAGTCAGTCGAATTCATTCAGCGGTTACCGACTGCCGGTAACCGCCGCGAGGAATGCTAATACGCACAATTTGCCGATCACGGCCGTTTCCTCGTATCATTCTAATCGAAATTCGAGGGATGCCATGGGTAAGGCCCAAGCCCTACCCAGACAGAGGCCATCCAACAACTCAATTACAGTACCTTCAGTTCCTACATTACCGCGTGCCGCGGAATTTAGTCCAATGACATCGACAATCGATGAACGATTGTCGGTAGCTACAAGTGCAACATCTAATTACTCGTATTCAGGTCAGCATAATTATCGTTCATATGCTACGACAGTGGCGCCAAGCCATCACAGCAGCTCTTCCACAACAACAGCGACGGCAATCGTCAATGACACAAGACCAACACAACCGTATCCTGTGACAGTTCACTCGCGTTCGTCTTCCGATTCAAGTCGATCGTCACTACTCCAACGTATCGACAACTACAACTACAAAGACTATTCCTACACAACTCCGTCGAGTCAGCCGATGCCCAGGGTAACACCCTCCCCACCCCCTCAGGCTAACGGTCACCCCCTGAGAAAGCGCGAATCACCCCTCGATCTATCCGTGAAGACAGTTAAGAGCTCGGCGGATTCGACGGCGCGCGACGATCTCGAGGTGTCGGGTGATAAGCAGGTGAGTAGCTCCAGTATCCTCAACTCCAGACGAATGCTCCCACCGGCCCAATCAGCCGGAGGCTACGCTAATTACGAGAGGAACGCTAACGGACGGAATTCCGTGCCGACACTGAGGCCATCAACACCCCAGATGCCGGTCTGCGCGCCGAAGGTTGACTTCCTCCCCGACTTCAACTCAACCCCATTGAGACACCATCACCCGAGTCACCCGAATCATCAACCGGAGGGTGACCTACGAAGGGCCTCATCGCAGTTTCACGTCCCACCCCAGCATCAGAATGTGATATCAAGCGGTCCATTACCCCGTATGTCCACCTTCAAGAAGAGCTCCCTTCCGTCGACGCCATTGTACGACGGAAAGTCCGGGCTGACGTCGTACCCTGGCCTGACGGAAGCTGGAAGGGCCGCCATGAGGTACCCAGCTGATCCAGCCCGATCGCAAGTCCCAACATCCTATCCGTCGGAGGTGAGTAAGTACTACCCTGACGGTCGTGGTAAACTCCCGACGAAACGACCTGGGGAGTCGCTGTACCTGACGGGGGGAAGTGGACCCAGCAAACATCCTCGCATCGACCATTGGAAGCTGGCCATTGACAAGGAGATCCAGCAACGGCTGACTGCCGCCCAAATTCTCCGCGAACAGCAGCAGAAACGTCAAGAGAACACTCAACCCACATCGATGAGCAACGGCACCCTGACGACCCCCTCCTACCCCCCGAGGACTGACAACTCCGGACGTTATCTCTCCGCATTCTGTGATAAGCGAAACTACCCGGAAGCGAAGATTCCGACCGTTCCCTACATCCAACCCCATCAGAAATCCGGTTCCCAGGTGTCGGTTCATCAGCCGACGTCAGCCAACCCGACGTACGCCCCAGGGTATCGTCCGGGTCAGCGACCGACGTATTCACCCCTCGATCTGCCCAGCAACACCGGCGCCGACAAGCGCGTCCTCAGTCTTCTTCGGAATAGTCTGGAGAACAAGCAGCAGAGGGAGGAGCAGATGAACAGCCAGCAGCCGATCCTCGTCAATCACAGCCACCAGAGCTTTCAGAATAAAGTCGTTGCGCCAGTTGAACCGAAGACGAACATCGGCAGACACAATTTATCACCGTTTACAGCCGCCAGTTTACTGGAACGAAACAGCAACACCCCACCCCATTACAAGTTCCACGTTCCCCGTGCGGTGGACTCCATCACCCAGGAGACACCTAGAAGTCTCTACGGCTCGCGTGTCAACTCGTCAGCGACGTTACCCGCGGGTAAAGAAGCGCTACTCGGACCACGTGATGATAATCAGATTCACCGGGACAAGGACGAGAGTCTGGCGGCCATGATTGCAGCGAAAATCCGAACGAAAGCGGAATTGAAACAAGTGGGAACTGGACAGATGTCCGCCAAGTCAGTTCTGGGCGTGTCTCAGGATCCCCATGACCTTGAACGTGCGGCATCCACGTCGACGCCACAATCCGTCGCGTCGTCGGCGGGAAGTCCGCCGAAGTTGACGCGTGAGAAGACGTCGTGTCTTCCGTCACGAAGACGATTGTTCTCCAGATCTGACGAGGATAATCTTCCCGTCGCGGCGACGATACCGATTCCCGCGGCTATCGCACCAGCTGCGTCAGTCGTATCAAGAAACAGCGGCTTCCGTAGTTCCTCGGAGACGTCGGTCTTCGACTTCCGGGAGAGTGATTCCGAGACGGAGATGCCGGTGCTCGAGAGACAGACGTTGGAGGAGATGCGACGTGATCGAAAACAACTGTCCAAAGTCCAGCCCCCAGTTCCCCTCAACGACGCGATGTCGTTGGGGATAGGATCGACGGATCTCGTGAAGATCGAGCTGAAGGAAAACGATAAGATCACGGAGCTCGATCCGTTCTGGACGACGACGTGTGATAAATTTATGGAGCAGTTGAGATCTGGCGAGAGCTGCAAGAAACGCGGGAGGAGGAAGAAAGCGGATGACCTTGAGGACGACAGCGGTGAGGGACATTCGCGGGAGATGGAGATCAGACCCGAGGACATCAAGAAGGAGATGAACGACGAGGAGTCGTCGGGTACAAAGCCCGATGACGACGTTAAAGAGACTGAACCAACGAAACGTGAGTCTGAATGTTCCTTGACGCCTGATCCGTCGATTAAGACAGAAAAACCTGACGAGGCAGATGGGCCTGACGAGGCGTCTGACGACGACTCCGACGAACTTCCTCTCATCAAACGCACGTCGAAGAAGAAGAAACCGGAGGCGGACAGCGACGATGACGACGTCATTCCCAGCAAGCGATCGATGAGACGAGGGAGTAGGATAAAACTCGCGTCGTCAAGCGAGAGTTCGTCATCAAGTGGTGAAGACACCGACGGTAGTGATGAGTTTGGTGGTACGTCGGTGGCCCATCGGCTGCGGAATCGCAAACGATCGGGGGCGGGTGAAGCGGAGGGGATGAAGCTTCGATCGCGGGAAATGAGGCCCCAGATGACGAAGGAGAAGGACAAGTCCCCGAAATCGAATGCTGTCCAGAAGCCGAAGCCAAAGCCACTCTTCGGAGATGGAAGTGACTTCAGGCCTGGGTGGGAGGAGGAGGTTTACGTCTACAAGAAGTCCTTGAGGATGCCACCGCGTCTCATCAACGTTTCCAAGCCCTCCAGGTTCCATCGTCTGTCGACGTCACTTCCTGATCTAGACCCTGGCTCACCCGCCCTGTCCGTCTCCCTGGATAGCAGTGACGTCTGCCTCCAGAAACGCTCCAACGACAGCGACGTCGACTCCAACTACAGTTTCAGTCCTGGAATCGGTAAGATCGATGATGAAGAGGCGACTTCCTCGACGACGATGTCCGTACCCTTGAAGACGACCCGCGTCCGTCGATCGGAATCGAATTCCATCGTCGATCTCCTCGCGCGGAAGGTGGGCGGCAGCAAGAAGGATCAGAAGAAGAAGTCGAAGGACATGAAGTCCAGCAGTAAAATCCTACCAAAAGGTAGCAACGAACCCGAACTACTACCCACCCCCAGTCTGATCCCTCTGATGGTAAGTGAACCGCCGAAAACCCCCGGGAAATCACCCGCGAAGAACAACAAGACGTTGAAACCCATCGACGTGACGGAGTCGTATCTCCTCGGTTACTTCCGGAAGGAGACGGTCAACAACTTCCGTGACACCTTCAAGAACAATCACGCGCTGCCTAATGAATTCTCGACGTTCGTCCTGAAGACGAGAACGAGAACTGAGACGCGAGTGCTGAAGAAGCAGGCGACGATCAGGGAAGTCTTCGGTGAAGATCGGCCAGCGTCAGCTCCGCCGATGCAGAATCACGCGGGTGATACGTCTCAGGATGACGACTCGCAGACGGAGACGAAGGAGAGTGTGGTGGGTAGGACGAAGTCCTTGAAGCACAAGGTCGTGTCGAGGCTGAGGAACGTGGGGATCCTGAGGAGTCACAAAGCTGTTATGAATTCTAAGCGACATCTGCTGACGGTCCAGAGGCGGAACCTGATGAAGTCACTGGCGGAGAAGAAGATCAAGACCATCAAGAAGGAGGTGAAGCAGGAAGTCGTGGAGGATGGAGAGCCCGAGGAGGTGAACGAGGGGAATAGCGAGGGGGTTGAGAATCAGGGGAAGAAGAAGCTGAGGCTCAGGACGGGGAGGAGAAAATTCCGATCGGGATTCGATTACATCAGGAAGAAGAAGAAGCCCATGAAGAAGGAAGATGGCGCGCCGAAGGAGCGAAAACGAGTGAGTAAATATTCGATTTATTTTCAAGGTCAGAAATGGCGTCTAGTGGCGCCTAAATCAGTCCCCGAGTTGTGGCGGGAAATTTGAATCGTAGAAGACGAACCCCTGGGGGTTGATTGTCATGGGGGAGGGGTGGGGTTGAAGGGCGGATTGTCCGCCGGCGGAGGATTCTAATCCTGATATTGTTTACAGCAACTTCCGGTGAGGCCCAATGCCGAATCCGTCGCCGACATTCAGACGGAGATCAGGACGTGGGTTATCAAGAAGGGGGTGGGGGAGACGGTTCTCCATCGTGCGGCTAGGCTAGGGTATACGGTAAGTTGATTGACCCTTTTCAAGGTCAAAGGGATTCGAGTCAAAGGAAATTGGTGACTCCAGGGAACGAGGAATTCCGGTCCCTCGAGTGGGGGTGGGTTTGACGGATTCTGATTCGTTGATTTCAGGATGTGGCTGCTTACTGCCTGGAGAAACTGAACAGTCCGCCAAGTCCCAAGGACAACGCTGGGTATACACCACTTCATGAGGCATGTTCACGAGGTCATCTGCAGATCGCTAAACTCCTGCTGTCGTATGGGGCCAACGTCAGTGAGAGCGCCAACGGCGGCATAAGGTACGCCCGACTTTCAGTGATTTCGTGGGACTCTGGGTCGTTCCGCGGTGATCCTTAGGGGGGTGGAGGGGCCCTGGGGGTGATTGGATGGGGGTGGGAATGAGATTAGTCACTTGGAGGGGGGAGAATCGATCGGCAGGAGTCGGTTCCGTCCGCGGACGAGTCGGTTCCGTCCGCGGACGAATCGGAATGATCAGTTGATCGTTGAAAATCGAGGGGAAAGTCTTGGGGAGGGGGTTGTGGGTCAGGAGACGTTGACAATGGGGATGTTTTGATTGCAGGCCCCTTCACGAAGCCGCGGAAAATGGTGCTACCGAACTTGTACGACTACTTCTGTCGTACGGTGCTGATCCGGTGCTGGCAACTTACTCGGGGCAGACACCCCTCATGTTGGCAGTTGATACTGATGCTTATTCCATCATCGAGCAGCATTTGGATGATGTGCAAGGACGATCCAGCATTCCTTGGAGCTTCTCTGGGCCTTGTTCCATATTTGGTGAGACATAATTTAGTTTGGACTTCATTTTTATGGTGGGAGAGGGGATTATTTTGATGTCCAGTCGTCGTTTTTCAATTATGAGCAATGAGGGGGGCTCAGCCCCCCTCCCTAATAGTTAGACTTCACTCTAGACTTCATTTTTACGGTGGGAGAGGGGATTATTTTGATGTCCAGTCATCGTTAATTGATTATGAGGAATGGGAGGGGCTCAGCCCCCCCCCTCCCATAGCTGGACTTCACTTTAGACTTCATTTTTACGGCGGGAGAGGGGATTATTTTGATGTCCAGTCGTTCTTAATCAATTCTGAGCAATGAGGGGGGCTCAGCCCCCCTCCCAAATAGCTAGACTTCACTTTAGACTTCATTTTCACGGTCGGAGGGGAGATTATTTTGATGTCCAGTCGTTCTTAATCAATTCTGAGCAATGAGGGGGGCTCAGCCCCCCTCCCAAATAGCTAGACTTCACTTTAGACTTCATTTTCACGGTCGGAGGGGCGATTATGTTGATGTCTAGTCATTATTAATCAATTCTGAGCAATGAGGGGGGCTCGGCCCCCCCTCCCATAGCTAGACTTCACTCTAGACGTCATTTTTACGGTCGGAGGGGCGATTATGTTGATGTCTAGTCATCATTAATCAATTATGAGCGATGAGGGGGGCTCAGCCCCCCCGGGTCAAGGAGCCATCAACTGTAGAAATGGAGAAAATGGCGGCTGTCTGGGGAACGGGGCAGAGGCCCCTTCGGGGTCTGATAAATCATATCAAGGGATCACAGGGCCTTAGGGCCCATTGTAACGTCCGATCTACCCATTACAGAAGCCCAATGTCAAATTCCATTTACCCCCCTCCCTCCACCACTCAAAGGCCCAGTATGCCCCGTATGTCGGGCCCAAGTGACAAAATTAAATATTAATTCCCAGATGACGATGAAACTGGGTATGATGCCCTTCTCGAGGCACCATCGCCGACCCCCGAATCCGAACCCGAGGAACTGGAGGTGGAAATGAGCGAGGTAAACCTACCTGTACTGTTCACCCTCACCAACGATCCCGACAAATGGGTCCTACTCCAGGATTTAATGTCGGCGGTGCGGGTTAAGAGCCGTGATGCCCTTCTACGTCAAATTAATCCAAAAGCACCAGCTGGACCACCAGTTGTTGCTCATCGTGATGTCATGAGAGAATTGAAACTTCATGATTTTTTGGAGCAGTCCAGGTGCTGCCATCTGTTGAGCGCTGGTGAACGTATCAATGTTCGTGCGTCGAAGGTAACACTTATTAAGTACAATGATAAGGTTAGGTCACTGTTGAATGTTGAGAGGATTGTTATAAATCTGAGGTGACATGAGGCGCCACTGGAGGGTGACTTCGGCCATCGTCGGGTGACCGACGAGCGGCTGTCGGGCCCCCAGTCAGCGCCATCTACGTCGGTTAATTCGAGGACTAGGGGAATTAAGGAGGGGAAGAGTGGAAGGGGAACGAAGCGAGAGAGGTTGAGGAAGAAAAATTTATTGAGCGGGAAAAATTGAGGATTTTGAGGGGGGAGGGGGATTTTGGGCCCGTTGAGGTAAATTGAGAGGGGGGAGGGACTTTTTGGGCATCATGGGGTGAATTAATTTTTGAGGAGATTCGAGGTTTTTAGGGGTTGGTTAAGTTGGAAAATTTGGGCCCGTTTTTTTGGAAATTTTGGGTCCGTTTTTTGGAAATTTTGGGTCCGTTTTTGATGAATTTGGGTCAGTTTTGGAATCATTTGGGCCAGTTTTTGAAACATTTGGGTCAGTTTTGGATATATTTGGGTCAGTTTTTGAAAATTTTGGGTCAGTTTCCAAAAATTTTGGGCCAGTTTTTCAAAAATTTGTTGAAAAACGATTTGCCTGAGTTTTTAAGTGATAAATAGAATAAATTTCGATAGATTTTAATGAAAATTTTTGTTTTTGATAGTTTTTTGACCCCAAAAAGGCCCAAAATTTCCCAAAAATCTCTCTCGCTTCGACCAATCGTGATGGAGAGACTCGATACAATTGCAATTATCAGAATTTCAAGGGGATAATGAAAACTAAGCAGCGACCTGTGACATTAAATTAGTTAAATAATTATTCAAGTGTAATAATCCTAGATAATATTTTATTAAATAAAACTGCCGTCTCAGAGCGGAGAATTAATGAATTTTAAATTTTAAAAAACGCTTTTAATAGATGAAAAACTGCCGCTATGACAATAGTATGTGGGTACGTCTTCGTAAAATAAATTCGCAATTTTTTAAAATCCACGAGAATAATTAATTATCATTAGCAAAATGCAATTAGTTAGTTTCCTTAATTTGTTGAGTGTTGTTGAAGGCCCAAAATAACGGAATACTCTTGTTCGACGATGAGAATTATCGAATTAATGAATCTAATAATTAATCGATTGGACTGAAACGAGATAATTTTGCAATTCAGTTATTAACGTTATTTGTTTATTAAAAAATGTCTCGAAGTGGGGGTTGACAACGTTTTTGTAAACAATGAGATAAGTTTCTGTAAAAACTCGAAGACAAAAATCCTGTACAATAAACAATTTCATTTGTTGTTAAATGTTCAACGAAAAACGTTTTTTTTTTCCAAAATATCGAACGAGACTTTTGAAAAAACCATTTATCGTGTCCTGGAAAATCCAAAATTTCGTAATTATTTACTTTCTACGGTTTTTATTCACTAATTAACTAATTAATTAATTGTTATTGTGATTATTCAATCGAATTCTGATTAAATTTTCGAAGATGAGACGTTAATTGACGTACGACAGATGTTTTAATTATATTATTAATCAAAATGTTACCACACGATTATTATTTATGTTTATTTCTACGAATCATGAGTTGTCTATGTTTAGCATTTAATTGTTTATCATGAGTTAATGATTTATTACGCGGTATGACATGTTTTTCGTGTTGGCAAGTGCAATTCAACGATTTTCAGTTTAATATTTTTTTTATAAAAAATTTAAATACATTTCCCAGGGGGTGGGGGTGATACTGGGGGTGGGGGTGATCGATAGATCGTTCAATGAGGGGGATAATTATCGATTTCAACCCCTAGAGTTGATTTTTTTTGCTCCAAAAATGATTTTCTTATGATTTTTTTTTTTGAAAAATTTGGGGTCAATTGGGGAGGGTGAATTCGGGGGATTTGGGGGTTAAATCGAAAGGGGGGTGAACCCTCGAGGGTTTTAGCTCTGTCTGGAATTTTTTTTCGTGAAAATACTCTGGGGGGTGGGGGTGAGTTGGTGTTGATGAAAATTCTGGGGTCGAATGTGCAATAAAAATTCAATTTAATTGTCGAGGGTCTTAAGGGTTGTTTGACCCTTCGAGGGTCAGTTGACCCACTGGGATGGAACGTCAATTGACCCTCGAGGGCCTTCAGAGTTGAGGGTGAACTGATTCTTCGAGGGTGAATCGACTTTTTGTGGGTCAATCGACCCTTTTGAGGGTCAATTGCCCCTCAGAAGGTTAATTAACCCTCAAAAGGGCAATTGACCCTCACCTCTGAATGCCCTTAAGGGTTAATTGACCCTCGAAATGTCAGTTGAGGGTGGATTGACCCGTCTGAGGGTCAACTAGCCCTCAAAGGGTCAATTGAGGGTCAACTGACCCTCAAAGGGCCAATTGTCTGAGGGTCAACTGGCCCTCAAAGGGCCAATTGACCCTCAGACGGGTCAATTCACCCTCAATTGACCCTTTGAGGGCCAGTTGACCCTCAGAAGGGACAATTCACCCTCACCCCTGAATGCCCTTATGCCCTTTTGAGGGTCATTTGACCCACAAAACGACAAAACTGTCAATCAAAAATATAAAAAAACCTTATTAAACCCTTTGTCATTTATTTTTCCGTCAAATTTATTCAAAAATCGATTCAAAAAATTCCAAAATCACAAAATTCCTCGTTTTTCAATACCATAAACAAATGAGTAAACAACCAAAATCGTACTTACACCATTATTCACGTCCTCTCGGGCACAATTGACTCGCAATAACAATAAAAAAAACAACAAACTCAAATCCGTTAATTAACTTTAATGAAAATTAAATCATCTCCAGGTTTAATTAACCGGAGAAATTACCTAATTTCCAGAGTAATATTGTAACTCAATATCTTCTGATATGAAAGACAAATATAAAAACAATTATGTATAATTAATTAGTTAATAAATCCTGTAATTAACATCATCTCAATGTTTAGTTGACTGTATCGTAGGCTATTCACCTGATAATTATTATTCAATCGTTATAATCAGTCTCAGGGAAGTAAATTTATGTTTAAGGGAAGTAATCAACTGATTAATTAATCGATTGAAAATATTATCGATTGAGTCGATCGAGATAATTGTGTATGTAATATGTACATGTCTAGGGTAATTTAATTAATTGGATATGTATAAAGAATTATAGGTTAATTAGTTAAGGAGATTAATTAGTCGATAAATATTTGACTATTGGAGAAGGGGTGGGAAGGGGAGGGGGGATGATGTCAAAAAATGTAAATAATTATTTTACGATAAGTGAACAAGAAAAATTAATCAATTAAGGGTGAACAAAATATTAATGAATCATTAAGTTTGAGATACGTTCCAACTCGGTAATTAATAAATTAATGTACGTCGGTAAGGTAGATATTTTATGGTATAATTTGTGAGGGGAAATAATTGTTTATTTTTAAGACGATGATAATAACGAAATTGTATGTAGACATTGATTAATGAACGTGTAATTTAATGTAGTTGAATGTAATTTTTTTTTTTTCTCGTGAACACGTGGTTCACACTTGTATGTACATAAATGAAAGTTACTATGTGCTATATAATTTAGTCGCTTTTTTAATGTACGATATTGATAAGGGGAGAGGTCGATGTAATTTTTATTTCCCCCCCCCCCCCTCGTTATTTGTAATCAGGGGACGTTAATTGATATTTCAAAAATGTTTAACGCTAAACGCTTCGTCGAGGTGATGATTCGTGGAATTATGTAAAGAGTGAAAATATATATTATATATTTGAGTTTGAATATTTTGAATTGTCGGGTGGGGCCCAGTGGGACCCCACACCCATTGGTCACTCGAGGGATTATTGACATGATTTTTTTTAATGAGGTGTGTGGAGTCGGCACTCTGTGATTTGTAGAAATGGATTATATGGAATTCAAAGCAATTATCGTTTTCACTCTACTGTCTATTCGAATAAAATCATGATGATTCAAATGTTTATAATGATTATTTATCCTGGAGGTGATGTCTAGGGATGGGATGAAATGCTATTCGAGTTTGAGATAATTTTTATGATTTTATGGTCGGCGCATTGTCGGCGCATTGTCGGCGCATTGTCGGCGCACTGTCGGCGCACTGTCGGCAGTGGGAAAATTCGTCATGAGTGTTCCTGCATGTCCTAGAATATTTTCTTCTCCTCATTACATCTGTAATTAAATATTGCTAATTTTTAAAATTGGTAAAACGTTTATTAACTATTTGTAAACGATGAAACAAGGTGAACATGAGATTGATACTTCAATAATTAATATTATTAAATAGACTATAGAGATATATAATAGGTGTTCGTAATATCTATTCATTTATAAGTTTTCATTTATCATCTTTCTCTTATCCTTTACACTGAGATGCCTTAAGTCCTTCGTTACGCTAATTAATGAGGCACGACCAAATATCTGGGATTACAGGAGCTCTTTATATCTCTTTTAATTACTAATCGGGACAATAAAATTTTTTTTTTTCTCCTTTCGATTCATCTCTTCAGGTGTTTGATACATTATTCGGTGGGTCGATGGTGATTATGACGCATCGGTAATTAATAGCGTTAATTAACAATTGTTAGGGCATCATTTGTTTGGAGAGGAGAGAGGGAGTGATTAGTCGGGGTAATTTGTTATTATTTTTTTTTATGTTGAGGGTCGAAGCTGTGGGTTAATCATATTAAGGGTTCGTTTGACCCTTTTTTTGAATTTCAAAGGGCTTTTGACCCTTAATTTTGCCCTTTTTAGCTGTTGACCCTCAATTTTAATATTTCTAAGGGCCCTTTAACCCTTTTATCGAAGGGTTGAGGGTCAATAACTTCATAAAACCCTTCAACACCTTCGATACTTGAGATTAGTTGACTCTGAACTTGAAATTAAGGGCCTTTAACCCTTAATTTTGCCCTTTTGAGCTGTTGACCCTCAATTTTAATATTTCTAAGGGCCCTTTGACCCTTTTATCGAAGGGTTGAGGGTCAATAACTTCATACGACCCTTCTACTAACATCTTCCGAAGGTCAAGTCACCCTCAGAGGCCCTTAAGGGCCGCCCCTGAGGGTCAATTCACCCTCACCCCGGGTAATAACCAGAACTTTTTAGGTCAATCGCTTTAAACAGTCGTTTTTTAACCACCCGTCTTGCCCCCCTCTCCTCGGGGATGATATTATTGTAAACCCACGGAATTTATCGTCCTCACGTTCCGTAAGGGCTGGCCTCGAAGCTGAACGCATGCAAAAATTTCCCAGAATATTTCTCGCTAAATTTTTTTAACTTTCGGGATTTCTTTAATTAATTTGTCATCATTAGGGCGCCCTCATCGTCCTCGTCTTCCTGGCAGCAAAAGCAATTAATAGGGCGGGTTTTTAACGACCCCCAGGTCACGCGGCTCGAGGGGATGAGGTCGGCCATTTCGATTTTTGAGAGTTCGATGAGATTTGGGGAGAAACGATTTTTTTGGGACTTTTTGGTGATCAATTTTTGAGGTTTTTGAGTCGTGAGGTGATTTTTGGATTAAAAAATGTTCGATTTCTCTTTTGAATCGATTCCAAAATGTTTTTTTCGGGTTTGAGAGGAAATAAAAAATTGGGGAGACACGTAATTGTTTATAACAAATAGGGATTTGGGCCTGATGATCGGGGCCTCATTTTTTTGAGGCAAAAAGGACTCAAAATCCTGGAGTTTGGGCGTCGGATAATTAGTGAACCTCACGATTATCGATTTATTTGATTTGAAAATTCGTTTTGATCTCAAAAATCGAAATTTGAAAATTAATTGGGACTTTTCATCAAATTTTACGGGCCCTTAATCACGATAAATACAGGATACGGTTAACACTCAATCCAAATAACTCTCTCCTTCAGTATTTTTTTCATTCCGTTACAGGCAGAGGTATTTACAATAATCGATACCTACTAATTAATTAATAATAAATTACTGGTGGTAATTAAATTACAATAGTCTCCTCGTCATTATCAATCGTCTCTCATTATTTTTTTTCCAATATAATGTTGCACATAACCCAGTTACTGGCTTATTTATCTATATGTACAAAACATTATATACTTGACTATTCTAATTAACTAACGATTTGTCCTGTGAGGTCGGATAGGATTGGGCGCCATTTTGAGATTATTTATTTCATCAGGTGAATGTCCGGGGGATGACGTTCCTGAGGAATAACATTTTAAGGATTTTTTTATAATAAATTTGAGGGGGGGGGGTGAAGAGGTTTATTTGGTGATTTAACGTTTGGGAAAAATGGGGAAATGATTTGGGAAAGTTGGGAAATCGTTTGGGAAAGTTAGGAAATCGTTTGGGAAAATTGGGAAAATAGGGAAATGATTTGGGAAAGTTGGGAAATCGTTTGGGAAAATTGGGAAAATAGGGAAATGATTTGGGAAAGTTGGGAAATGATTTGGGAAATCGATAAACATTTGAAGTTTCGTTTGTTATTTTGATATTACATAACAAATTTTCAATAAATTTGGTTATTTCACGTTTTTTGAAAGATTTTTTCGAAATATTTCGATTCAAAAACGAGATATTTCTCGATTTTTTGTTATCATAACTAAAAAAAATTATATTCCACATTTAAAATACAATAATTAAACAACCCCTTTCATATTTTCCTCAAATTATGCCCCAAAATCACTTCCAAAATACTTTTTCTCAAAATATAATTTTTATTCCGCCTCAAATCGATCGTCTTTCCATCAATCCCATCACCATAATCGAGACCTGACGATAATTCGGCTCCATAAAATCAAATTTGTTAATATTAACATTAAAAAAACCCTCGAAAATGTAATTCTACCGAACGTCATTCACCTCCCGAGCTCATTAAGTCAATTAAGACGTCCAAAATCATCAATTATTTCACCCATCATTCTCTCGTCATCAACAATTAATTAATTAATAATTAATCTCACCCCATCGAGTTAATATATTCATGTTTATTCATTCATTGACCTCATTCTCTTACTTCTCTTTCGATTGAAATTAAAAATATTTAATCATCAACTTAATTAACTTGAAAATTAATGACATCTCCATCGCTAACAGGGATAAGTTAATTAAAATTCACTCATTTAAGTACATTAAAAATACATTTTTGTGTTTATATTCGATAATTAAAATGGACTGAAAACAATTCGATCGATTTATCGATTACCCAGATATCGATGTGAGGGTTTTGTCCGGATTAATTAAGAAAAAACGTTAATTATCATTAATATTTTCCTGTCATTTCTCCCAACGACTCGTTTCCCATACAATAAATACATTTTTTTTATTAAATTACCTGACAGATTACGATAAACAAATGATGAATCGATCGATAAATCGATTGTTGTCAATTTAAAAAATTTCCATCCCCTTAATTTATCGATAATTCACCCGTCAAAGCCCTCAGATCATCGAAATCCCCACTTTTCATCCCTTAAATCATTAAAACAAATGATGAAAAATCATCTTAAAATATCGCACGTCAATAATTTCATCGAAAATCCATTTTTCAACATAATCAACCCCTAAAATGTCCATCATATCGAGGGGTAAATTACCTTAACGTGTCGCATTATTATTATTATCTTGAGATTATCATTCGTTCAATTTCCTTGAGGCGACGAGAGATATTCGCACACGAGCCTCCATCAAATAATTGTGCTAATTAGGTATTAATTACCGTAGAGGGGGTGGGAAGGGGTTGAAGGCGCAGGAAAATGTCGAAAGTTGTCCAAATATTCGCTGAATATTTTTCCATAATTTTTTTTTGTATTATTTTATGGAAATTTATGGAAAATTTCCCTTGTGATCTACTCGTTACGCCTCGGGGGTAGTGTCCAGGGATTGGGACTGGCCTGGCCATGGGGGGCAGGACGTCACAGTTGCTGATCACGTGATGGCACCCAGATGGTGGGTCCAGACTGCTCGTTGATGACTTCCTTGACTCTGAGGTAAATGTCCTCTGGGGTGTCGCCCTGAACGACAGCTGAAAACAAAAGTTTTTCATTTTATTGTGCCCTAAAATTGGATTTTTTCGTTTGTTAATGAGTCTACCCTAGTCCTGAGCTATTATTATGACTAATTAGTGAGCTGATGACACCATTTTTGCCCCCAGGGACTCAAAAACCTGGTGATTGTGCCTCCAAAACCCAAATTAATCCACTAAATCGTCTCTTATCGAGTCATTTCCTCACTCACCAGTGAAATATTCACCGAATTCCTGCTCCATCTTCAGGGCACGTTCGTACGTCTTCTTCGCCTGCTCCTCGGTCATCCTCTTGTTCATTTCCCTGTTGATGTTGTTCGTAATTAATCATTAACACGTGGCATTGTCCCCTTTAGTCCCCACTAATTTAATAAATCGATCACTGACAGAGAAAACGTCTTCAACTGGACGATTATCCTCCAGGAAAACGTTTTTCCAGGAAGTCCTGGAGGATTGTCGACCTCCAGGACATCCTCTCACACCCCCAGACCACCCTCACACCCCCAGACTCCCCTCACACCCCCCACATCATCAAAAATAAAAAAATTTCATTGTTTTCTGGTAAAACAACACGATAACTCGATTTAGCCGCCATCTTGTTTTCTGGGGTTTTTTCATTGGACGAACAGATTTAATAATAATAATGTGATATTTGGGGAGTCTGGTGGTTGTTTATGGCGGGAGGAACGTTGAGTGTTCGTGTCTGGGGGTTTCTACCCTCCGATTAAGTAATAAATATCTGAAATTGTTGATTATTTAATTAATATTGGGACTCACATCACGGACTCCACCGACTTCGGCTTAATGAAGATGGCCACTGGGTATAATTGGGCCACTTGTAACCTCTTGATTGCATTCCCACTCACGTCGAGGATGCAGTGCTTACCCTGATGGATTAAATGGATTAAAAAGGGTGAAAGTTTCTGGAGAAATTGGTTCAGAGGATTTTTGGGTGGGGTAAACAGGGATGAGGTGGGGTTCAGTGATTATTATCGAGTGATCGAGTGATTTGGTGAGTGATAAATTGTTTATTGGTGAGTTATTATGATTATGAGTGAAGTTCGTCGAGGATTATGAGGATTTAAGACGTCATGGAGACTCGGTTCCTGGGGAATATGAAGTGATGAAGATGGTGGACATTTTGGCTGTTGATTCGACGTTTTCGTCGGTGAAATCGTCCTCGAGGGTAACGTAATTACTAATTATGGAGTGATTGGCATTTTTGGGGGGAAGGGATGGGGGATGGTCTCACCTTTTCAGAGACTTCACGAACTGAAGCTACGGAGGTGCCGTAGAGATTGTCGTTGTATTGTCCAGCTTCGATGAACAAGTGATTCTGAATGTCTCGTTCCATTTGTTCTCTGGATGCGACGAAGTGATAATCACGACCGTCGACTTCGTATTCCCTTTTGCTTCTCGTCGTGTCTTTAATGATGATGAGAATATTATTAATTAGGGTAATTGGTTATTTTCTGGGGGGTGAGGACTTAATTGTGGGGTTTAATTGGTGAAGAAGGGGAAGAGGTCTGGGGTTTGGTGATAATGAGGGGGGTGGAGTTGTTTGGGGAGGGGGGAAGGGGTGAGTTCAATGAGTTTTATTGAATTGGGGTTTTGGAGGGGGATTTAGGGGGTGAGGGGTGTTTTTATTGGGGTGTAATTAGGGTCTTGAGGGGGGTTTTTTGAGAATTAAGGTCTTGAGGGTTTTGTTTTTCGTTTAGGGTCTTTAGGGAGCGATTAGGGTCTTGAGGGTTTTTTTAAATTTTTTATTTAGTGTCTTTAGAGAGCGATTAGGGTGTTGAGGGTTTTTTAAATTTTTTATTTAGTGTCTTTAGGACCAATTAAGGCCCTGAGGGTTTCTTAAATTTTTTATTTAGTGTCTTCAGGGACCAATTAAGGTCTTGAGGGTATTTTAAATTTTTTATTTAGTGTTTTAAGGGACCAATTAAGGACCTGAGGATTTTTTTAATTTTTTATTTAGTGTCTTTAGGGAATAATTAAGGCCCTGAGGATTTTTTTTATTTTTTATTTAGTGTCTTTAGGGACCAATTAAGGCCCTGAGGTTTTTTTTTATTTTTTATTTAGTGTCTTCAGGGACCAATTAGGGCCCTGAGGGTATTTTAAATTTTTATTTAGTGTCTTTAGGGACCAATTAAGGCCCTGAGGTTTTTTTTTATTTTTTATTTAGTCTCTTCAGGGACCAATTAAGACCCTGAGGATTTTTTTTTCTTCATTTAAAGTCTTGACGTGCAATTACGGTCTTCCGGCTCAATTATATTAATGAAAAAAATTAATTTATTTGACCCCCCCTTCTGACCATTGGGCCCAATATTGGAATCTTCAAAAATTATTCATTTTTAATTTTCCTGGGGTTTTTGGGTCAGTACTCACGTGGCACACAACTGCCAAATTTATCCGGAAATTCCGATATCAAATCGTCGTTGATGCGATCCTTCAGTGGGCCCAAAATAATCACCGGGCGAGTGTATTGAATGGTGAGTTGCTGAACTGGCTCGTACGACAGGACATTCTCCTCGCTACCTAAAATTAAAATTAAAAATATCTAGTGAGTCCCAAATTATTAAAAATCGACAGTTTTTAGTCAAAAAATCAAAAGTAAATACGGGTTAGGACACGAATAAGGCCCCTGACCTCCTCGCCAGGAATGGGCCCGACATCAAGCGAACGAAAGACAAAAAAAACAAAAATTACAAAAATTTGAGTCAACGAAAATCAAAAAATTTGGGCCAGTTCGGGGCACACTATTTACAGGGCTTTTGGGCCAGTCTCTGGGGACTCACGGGGATGTGGGACATCAGCAGAAGGTGGGGGAAGTCCCGGGAATGATCAAAAGGAATTTAATGAATGGAAAAGTTGGAGGAGCAGTTGAAAATTTTTTTGGGACTTAATTTTTGAAAAAAAAATTGCACGAGACATGCAAAACCCCGACTGTCCCAGATGCTCGGGGTGTCTCGTCACGGGCCCATCGGGAACCGATTCATCTCGATTTTACCGACTCGACGATAATTAATTTTAAAGCTCATTAGTTCGTGTGCTTCACTCAATCAATTTTTTTTTTCGATTTCGTAAATCGAAAACTTACTGAGTTCATCAACATTATCATCGTCGTCCTTTTCCAGATAAACAAGGGTGAGTTCTTCCATATAGGGTAGTTCAACGCGATATAAAATTTCTTTACTTCCTGTTGTAGAATAGTGATAATGTTATCAATGATTTTGGGGTGATAACGATTTTTGGGGGATGAAAAAATACATTTTTGAGATAAAAAAACTCATAAAACGTCGACTCATTTAATTTTGAGGTGTGAAAAGGGCTGGAAAGGGTTGACATTTGTCTATAGAATTTTTTTTTAAATAAATAAAACAAATTGTTTATAAAAATCGTAATTACGATGTGCTAAATCATCTCGTCAAGGTCACGAAAGCAAGAAAACAGTCATTACCTTCGGTGTTGGTGTCATCCTGGGTATAACACAGCATAAACGCTAGAAAATTAAATAAACAAATTAGTTATCATTAAAAAATAATCGTTAAATAATGAGTAATCATTAAGAAACAATACCCTAAACAAATCCAAATGTTTAACATAATTATTTTCAATTTTACCCCTAATTACCGTATCATTAACATCAAATGACATCATAAACGACTCAATGACGTTGCGCTAATTAAATTAACTAATTAACCCAATTAGCAAAAAATTGGTTCTTCATTTTAGCAACAAATAACAACAACAAATGCCAGTAAAATATACAAAACAACTTTTTTTTTTTCTTTTGAATCGAAAGTTAAAGCGAATCCCAAACTTCATCATTTCAAATCGACTGAAAATGATTAATTAAAAAATAATTAACTCGGTTCTAATTACCACTGACTATTAATTAGTTATTAACAATTGTTTATACATTATGTACAATAATAAATGGTAATGAAAAAATTATAGATGGGGTTTCTAGGGAATTTTTTAAGGGAAAATTTGGATGAGTGGAATAAGCTGATGAGTTAATGTGATAATTATGAATATCTAATTTGTTGTTTACGTGTAATTAATACTTACGAGTGGGATCGTTTTCATTCTCGGGTGTGGTGGGCGACCCTACACAAGCAGGCAAAAACAAAAACACAATTTTCACGTATCACAGATAAAAAAAAAAAGAAATTCGACTGAAGCACATTCGGGGGGGAAATGGGTTTATTGTTTGTAAAAATGAAATTAGTAGTGAATTGATCGCGTGAGGGAATTTATCGTGGGTTGAGTGGGTCATAATCGAGGGGCAAACAATTGTTTGTTTGTTTAGGGGTGGGGTAAACAATTTTTTACGATCAAAATGGAACAGATAAACTATTAAACTCGAGGGTAATCAAGGTCTGTTTGACCCTCGATTAATTATCGACTCGGATTGTTCGTGAATCGTTAAATGGTTCGGGTTTGAGGGTCAAACAATTGTTTGTTTGTTTAGGGCTGGGGTAAACAATTTCCTTCATTTCTTCATTGAATTTTCAATACTGATAAGGCCGGGGGACAAGGGGGGGCTAACAAATGGTGAAACATGGCAGATACATCACGTGGAACAATAAACAATTACTATACAATGAATAACCGAGCGTGCAATTACGTGCACAACTGGTTAATTATTAATTATAAACAATATTACTAACGTTCTTGGTCGGATCCATCCTCGGACTTGTCGTCTTTGCTTTTCATGAAGGGAAATTTACGGCTGAAGGAGAAGTTCTTCTTCTTTCTGTCCAATGTCGATTGCTGGGGATTGAAACAATTGTTTATTGTTATTAAATGTTTAAACTTTGCAATGTCGGGCGCCAGTATTGAGGCGATAGAAGGGTTTAACGTTGGAAAAATGTTGTGAAAACATCGAGGGAACGTTGGGGAATGTCAGGAGAGCGTTTTGGGGAATGTCGGCGGAACGTCGGCGGAATGTCGGCACGCGGAATTCGCTGAATATTGGCTGCCAGTTGGTCGGCCAATGTTGGAATATGAATGGACGATGTCTCAGACAGGTTTTTTGAGCCGAAAATATATTTTTTTATATAAAAAAATGGCTTACTTTGTCCAATATAACGGGCATGTGACCTTGAAACTTGACAGAACGATCTCGAGCCCTTTGCTTTCTCTCCCACCTCCTGCGCGATGGAATTATACCCAACCCCTCTTCATCCCCCTGGGGTGTGACTCTTCTCGCTTGCCACCACTCGTCATCACTCGCATTTGTCACGTGGAGGATTTCGCCGTAGCGGAAGGCCAGGCCACGACTCGGCAGACCGTCGTCCTTGTTAGGGTCGTAGTCGAAGAGGGCCCTGAATAACACGTGAAAATAAAATTTGGGCCTTATGGGCCTTATGGGACTTATGGGCCTTATTGGACTCAAAAGTGTTCGGAATCGAACGCAATTGAGTCCTGAGGCAGTTTTAATGGCTTGATATTGATTATTTTTTTGGGCCTTATGGGCCTTATGGGACTTATGGGCCTTATGGGACTCAAAAGTGTTCGGAAGCGAACGCAATTGAGTCCTGAGGCAGTTTTAATGACTTGATATGGATTATTTTTTTGGGCCTTATGGGCCTTATGGGCCTTATGGGACTTATGGGACTCAAAAGTGTTCGGAATCGAACGCAATTCAGTCCTGAGGCAGTTTTAATGACTTGATATTGATTATTTTTTTTGGGCCTTACTTGACGTAGAGTGATTTTTTCTGTGAGGTCCTCATGAGGGTGCCTGTTGTCATATTCTGTTGAGATATCTGTTGTTTGAGATCGTGAATCTTCGCTTCGAATCGGTTGTAGTCCTCCGGTTTGTACTGAACGACTATTGTGACAGTTTGTCCGGTCCCCTGGGGCATCACACGTTTAAAATTATATTTTTAATTCAACATTTGACGTTAAAAAACAAATTAATTAAGTCGATTGAGGTGACGTTGAGTGTCAACTCATGACAGGGGACCTTCGGCCTTGAAATATCGTTTCAAGGTCATCCCCTTCAGTCCCTTTGGGCCTAAGTTATTTTTTGGGACCGTAGTGGGTCAGTTGAGGCCCAAAAAAATTTTTTTATCCAAAAATTCGTTGGAAAATTAACGTATTTATTGTGGTTATGACCCAAAAAATTGGGTCAGTTCAAAATTGATTTTTTTTTATGACAGAAAATTGGTTTTGGGACTTATTTCTGGAGAATAGGGACTTTCAGGTCGTGTTTAAGGTGTTTTCAGGCAGTTTGAGGTAGTTCTAGGGTGTTTTTGTCCCACCAAAAATTTTCAAAAATTAATTCTCACCCCAGGGAGTGGTAATTAATTACCTTAAGGGCTGCAGCTGCCTCCTCGTGTGTTGCAGTCCTGAGATTAATTCCATTGACACTGAGTATCTGATCGCCCCTCCTCAGCTCACCGCTAAGATCAGCGGGCCCACCCGCTAGGATAAATGAGATGAAAATACCCTCACCATCTTCACCCCCAACAATATTAAATCCCAACCCCGATGTTCCCTTATTCAACAAGACTGTGCGCACTTCTCTGTAATAAAAAAAACAAACAAACAAAAATTAATTTTTACATTAAAAT
This sequence comes from Diachasmimorpha longicaudata, assembly GCF_034640455.1. Taxonomy (NCBI): domain Eukaryota; kingdom Metazoa; phylum Arthropoda; class Insecta; order Hymenoptera; family Braconidae; genus Diachasmimorpha; species Diachasmimorpha longicaudata. The sequence continues at coordinate 1,842,404 of NC_087244.1, forward strand.
AATACACTTTGGGCCCAATTGGGCCCGATTTGGGCCTTATTTGGGCCTGATCACCCAAAACCGTATATTCAACCCTTATACACTTCAATCATTATCATATTTTCACCCTCACGTGGCCTTAATTATTATAATTATTTATTTCAACACGTGATCATCGGATTTAATAATTAATAACAATAATTATTGAATTTAATGTTATTAATTTTTTTGGAAGTTATGATTCCGCACTCAGGTCACATCCCTTGGAGTTGAACACCCACCCCTCATCGCGATATATTTTTTAAACCCACCCCCTCACCCCCAACAATAACATAAACCTGCGCCTTAAACCTGCGTAGAAAATCGTCTATGATTTTCATCCCCTCAACCCCAGCTGTTTTTCACCACCACCTGTAACCCACATTATCAGCAATCCATCCCTCAAACACACCCTCATCCTCCCCCACCCCCTCCTTCATCCCCTAACCGTAAAAACTACACAAATATCGGGAGAACGTCAGCACTCAATTAATTAATTTCCTGTGGTGGGGTAAAAAATCATTAACGAGGGTAAAAATTGTTACAAACTACCCCTAATACCACTAGTTTCACCCTAAATTTTTCACTCGTTCACTCACAACATTTCATTCACATTAAATTAATTTTTGACGAACGAACGAAGGGAAAAATTGAAAAAAAAAAATTTTTTTCGAGACTTGAAAATTATTGGAGGGTTAAATTTAGGGGTTGTTTATGGTATTATTGTTTATTATCCTTTATTATTGTTTGTGAATTTTTTTTCCGGTCTCGCGGGATGTTTAATAAGCCCTTTAGGGGTGATTTCATCCACCGGAGGGACTCGAGTGACTGGAGTGTGTGTTTGGATGAGGGGTGGGACCTCCAGGGGGTGGGGGTGGGGGGAGCGTTCACGACGGATTAGAGGCCAACGGCGGCAAACGCAACGTCATCGGCGTCGCCATGCGCGTAGGGCATCCCCTACGTCGGTAGGGTAAATTCAACTGTTGGAAGTTGAATTCACCCCTAGGGTTGGGGGAAGGGGGAGAGGGAGGGGGTAGTATCTGGATCGATAGGACCGTTGAAAACACTCGGTTGACCTAGTCTGGGGGATGGAATTTTTTTTTTTATGAAGGGTGAGATGTGATATCGTAGGGGGGGTGGGTGATTGTTTAGGGGGTGAAAGACGTGGGGAGGGATGGAATGAGTCCTGAGAGGGGGCGGGAGGGGTTGGGGAGAGTAGATTGAGAGGAATCAGGTGCTTGTTTCGGTGATTTGGAGGGGAAGGGGGTGGAGGGAGGGTGAAATGAGGGGGGTAAGTGGGGTGGGTGGGTGGGTTTTGTGGGGGTTGGAGGGGATTATGACGGGGGTGGAGTTGATTTGAGGCCCAAAAGAAGGTGATTTTTTAGGGGATTTGGGGCGTTTTGAGGGTTTGACCCGCAGGAAAAGGGTGAAATGGGGGTGAAATGGGGGTGAAATGGGGGTGAAGGTGGGTTAAAGGGGTTTGAGAGTTGGGGGGGAAGGTGGGGGTGAGGTTTGAGGGGGATAAGGGTTGAATAACCCACGGAAATCAATTTTTTTTAGGTGATTTGGGGCGTTTTGATGGTTTGACCCTCGAGGAAAGGGTGAATTGGGGGTGAAAGTGGGTCAAAGGGGGTTGATAATTGGGGGAGGAAGGTGGGGATGAGGTTTAAGTAGTATTAAGGGTTAAACAACCCTCGCAGACCAATTTCTTCGGATGATTTTGGTCGTTTTGGTGGTTTGACCCTCGATAAAAGGGTGAAATGGGGGTGAAATGAGGGTGAAAGTGGGTCAAAGCGCTTTGAAAATTGTGTGAGATAGATGGGGGTGAGGTTAAAGTAGTATAAGGGTCCAACAACCCCTGGAAATCAATTTTTTTTTGATGATTTCGGTCGTTTTGGTGGTTTGACCCTCGATAAAAGGGTGAAATGGGGGTGAAATGAGGGTGAAAGTGGGTCAAATCGTTTTGAAAATTATATGAGAAAGATGGGGGTGAGGTTAAAGTAGTATAAGGGTCCAACAACCCCTGGAAATCAATTTTTTTTTGACGATTTCGGTCGTTTTTATGGTTTGACCCTCGATAAAAGGGTGAAATGAGGGTGAAAGTGGGTCAAATCACTTCAAAAATCGTACCACCCCCCTCTTCAGTCCCACCCACCCTATATTTTATGGTACACCATCGCTCGTTGGCCGGTTTATTATCTTCGCAGCGGTATTTTTGGACACGACTATAATTTTACGGTATCAAAGGGCCGACAAAGGAGGGGTGAAAATACGTGACGTCGTAAAATGTAAATTTACCCTTTTGCTGAAGTAACGATTGCATTTTCCTCGTACCTCAGGTACTATTGTACCTCACTGTTACCTCGATTTTCCAAGACACGTTTTTGGGGTGTAATATATACCCTTCGATGTCGTTTACGGCTTCCGGAGAAATACGTTTTGGTGAAGGGGTGGGTTTACAAGGGTAACTTGGGGGTGGAACCGGATTTAACAACTGTTTTTAATCGCTTTACCCCGGTCATAACTGGAAATATCATTTTTTTTATGAGTTCTGGGGGATGAAAATTATTTTCATCCCCTAAACTCATGATTCAACCCCCTCAGGGGTGTCTACTGTTGTTCCCTTTGTTGATAAAATATTTAAACAAAGAAAATTATGGAATTTACATAGTCAGTTGTGGGATTTTTACTGAACGGGGGTGTAATCAAATTTTAGGGGTTGTTTTTTGAAAAAAAAATTCGGGAAAAAATGGCGATCAGTTGGGGTGGTAAATTAAGACTTTTTCACGTCATAAAATCTGATTTTTCTCTTTTTATAATTTTTTCACGTCAAAAAAGGGCCAGTTTCGGTCCCAAAAGGGCCTACGGGCCCCAAAAACCTTTCAATTTTGAAACCTCCGTCGCTGACGTCAACTCGAGAGAACTGGGTCGACTGATACGTCAATCTCGCATCGAAATACATTGACATTGACTATTTACCCCTGATAAAAAGGGGTTGAAGGGGGTGGGGGTGGGGGGGGGGGTGGTTTAGTACCTGGGGTGAACACTCTGAACACCTTTTGTGTGCCTTATCGGCACTCACTAGTCGAGATCGAGTGGGAGAACGTCATCGGGGACCTTTCCGCGCCCCAATCCACCCCTGATGGATGAGCACAGGGGGTGGGGGGTGGGTTGGGGGGGATGAAGTGTCTGATATACAAAGAAAATCTTCAGACTCGCCGACGCGGACAATCGTATCCTGACGTCGTGGAGGGGGTGAGGGGGTGGAAGGGGTGATTTTGATGGGTTAAGGGGTGAGGGGTGGGTTTTAGGTGGTGGAAGAGATTTATTTAATTATCAAAATAATATTTTTCTTTTAATGAATTTAAATTCAAATTTTTCATAAACAAATTCTCATTTTTTAATAATTAAATGAAATATAATTAATAAAAAAATAAATCTGTTGATTAAATATAATTAAAAGACTTATCTAATTATCAAAACTATATTTTTATTTTAATAAAGTTAAATTCAACTTTTTTATAAACAAATTCATGATTTTCAATCGTCAAAAGTCACTAAATTCATCGCGATAAATAAATAAAATTCAATAATTGCTCATAAATTATTTAATACCCGTGAGAATTTAAATCTTATCATCAAGATATATCAGATAATAATAAACTTACGAACCTCTAACAATAAACTTTCCCACGTATTTTTATGAATTTTCTGAATATCTCATATCGTTCGTCGTGCATCGGCTATTTCACGACAAAAGTATGAAAAGAGGATGAGGAAATCCCAGGGTGAATCATCACCTCGAGTGCTACCTCTCCTCTTTCCTTCCTCCCCCCTCCTCACCCCGCCCCTACTAGTGTCGCTTAAGGATTCAGGTCAAACGTTTTCCACTAAAACGAAGGACGATAAATCGTCTTGTCACGATCAGCGTTTAGGTTCCCTCTCAATACAATTTCACTCTAGCGATTTATCGAATCGCTTCACCTCGCACTGACGCCATTTTCCGAAAAATTCCGATCGATTTTGCCGGATTGAGTCGGGAAGTGAAGATGTGGGGAGTTAACTAAGGGTTGATGGAAGAAATGCCCTTATCCGAGGGTCAAAATGTCTTGAAAGTGAAATAAAACAAATAACTGAGGGGTCAACGACCTGTTCCCTTTGACCTTCGACTCTATTATCGACTGTAAATGGGTTAAATAATTGAAAAATGATAAGTATGTGCTGGCAATCTACTCAGTACGACCCCAAGATGGCGGTACTGAAATTGGGGCCCTTAATGATGCAGTGATCGGTGCCCTCGACCGCGTGGTACGGCCCTGGTGTTGTTTTGGACGCCTCCGGAGGCGATAAAATCGTTTTTCTTCACGTTTTTCGAGGAATGCGCGATATTTTTGCGGTGATTTTGAGTTTTACAGTTTAGGGTCCCCCTAAACTGTCATACGAGGGTCAATCGAGCTTCAACCGACGGCAACGCCGACCCACAGCCGACGTTACTCCCACAACTAGGGAGTGAGGCTAATTTATCGCCTAGTTCAGGCTTTCTCGCGGGGTTGGGACTTATTAGGGTGACTCGGGCGTCATCCCTTGGGAATAAAATTATCGAAAGTTCAGTGAAATCGATTGTTTTTTATTTCGATATAAAAAATCGATTGTCGTCTTGTGTTGGGGAATGAAATAAAATAAATCAGGGGCGAAACAAGGGGCAACTTTACCTTCTGACGAGCTTCTCCCTCAGGAGTCTACGTCCCCGGGTGGCTAAGGGGCCGATGGGAAAAATCTGTTGTCTGTTTCGTGTCATATTTCACTCTCATCCCCCCCCCCACCCCCGTCTCCCACTCAACTTCAATTTCTCTCTGTCCAAATACCCAACCACCCCCTCTGGGTTATCCCACCACTCTTTTATCTCGAATTATTTATCTTATTTTTCTTTACGAAAATAAATGGAGAAATTTTTCACTGACGTCCTGGGGCTCTTGGGGTAATTTATCGATTAGTTATTTCCGGTTCTAGGGGTCAGTGACACGATTTGCTGAAGGGGATGGGGGTTGTTCTCACTATTGAAAATTAAATTTCGGTTGTAGTCGATTGGTGGGGGGTTGAGGAGACGATCGAGGTGGGTTTTGTTGACTTTTTCGATTTGTTGACTCGAGTAATTTTTGTTAACGTAATTTTTTCTTGTTATCTTCGATTGTTTATTCTCGATTATTCTCGCTCGTTCGGAATTTAACGGAAAAAAAATTGAAACTCGATGGAATAGGGAGAAATCAGTGACTGAGGGCGCTCGAAAAATTCACGTAGAATAACAACTTCCGGAACAATGAACGGACACGCACCCCTCGAATGGGGTGGGATGGGGTGGGGGAGGGGTGGAATGGGGTGGAAAAAAAAAAATTCGTTTATTTGCTTCTCTCGTCAATAAATTCACGTTTTGCAAACGTGGAGATGAGGGGATGTTTCACCCTGTCCGGTATCTGGGGGGTCTGGTGACGTATTCCCGGACGGGTGTCTAGGGTTTACGAATAAATTTTATTTATTTATTTTAGGGATTTTTTGTCTTTCGGGTGGATCGAACGGTTGACGAGTCGTGAAAGGGGGTGGGTAATTATGATGGGGTTGCAACCCCCGAGACGAGAAAAATTGAATCGATTTTTTAATTTTTTGGGGGTTGGAGTTTGAGGAAATGAACGAAACTTTTTTTATTTAAAAAATAATGAAGGGGAGAGGGGTTTTGGGTGGATTTTAGGGATAGATGGGGTGGGATGGGGGTAGGGGGCTCACTTTTGAATATTTAAAATTTATTTTCCTTCTACCGCATCCAAAATGAAATAAATCAATCCAATAAAAACCTTCTGAAGACAGCAATCGAACTTCTCCACTCCCTCATCCCCCTCCCCTTTTCAAAATCAAAAATTTCCCCCCAAAAATCACTCACACCCCCCTCCCAACCCCCAACAAATGACCCACGAAATCACTCGAACGTTCACCAATTTTTTATGGCTCAATAAATTAAAAAAAAAATGTCACAATCACCGGACGTTTTCAAAAAACCAAAAATTAAAATTCAAAAATCAAAAATCAAAATTTAGATAAAACTGTTGTGACACGTTGAACCGAACGACTGGTACTAACGTACATTCAACGTTTGAAAAACCATGTGCCACCCGGCTGCTCTTCCAAGTGCTCCCCAACCCCTCCCCGACGTCACCGGATACTAGGTCCCATTTTGTATTCTGTGTGTGTGTGCGGCCCACGGGGTGAACGTATGACGCACTCAACGGATTTTCGAAGCTTCTCCCCTCCTCACGAATTTATTTCATGAATAAATTTTTTTTTGGGGGTTGGAAAGGTCCCCCGGACTGTCCAGGGGCCCGTTATGGGCCTGAAGAGGGGGTAGTGGTCCCAACCCGATGAGTTCATGTTCTAGTTCTTCTCCCAACCCCCAGAGAACCCTCTCAACATCCCCCCAGTTCATTTCCACCCCCATAAATAATAATAAAAAATTCCGATTTTGGGCCTGATGTCATTGGGCCCCTCGGGGACCCGTAAAACGGGGACTTGGACGTCTATAGCCTCTAATTATAATTCCCTTCGAATTTTTCTACTTCATATCCCCATTTGATACCGTAAATTCTCGAGAAAAACCTCCCACTGGTCCCAAATCTAGTCCCACCCCCACCCCCTCCCGCACCTTCTCCATCTTCCAACACCTCTCCCACCCCCCTAAAACCCTCTCAACATCCCCCCAGTTCATTTCCACCCCCATAAACGATAATAAAAAATTCTGATTGTGGGCCTGATGTCATTGGGCCCCTCGGGGACCCCTAAAATCTCCGTTTAAACTTTTTCGTTCAAAATCCCATGGGATACGATCACATAAACGAACCCCAACTAAATACCAATATCATCCCCTTGTCCTCCGGAATATTCCCACACCACAAACAATGACCCCCTCCCCCCCCCCCCCTCTCCAGCCCCTGGCCCATTGTTTCGGGTAAACTCGACAAGAATTCGTGGTATCTCGGGTACGCGACTAATTCCGATCGTAAGGGCATGCGGTTCACGATGAATTTCTCGAGGTTTTAGGGTAAATCCGATGACTGACAACAGACAGGGGGTTGACGATGTTGAAATACCCGGGATTTTGGTAGTGGGGGTGGAAGGGGGGGGGGGGAATATTTTGGATCAATGATTGGAGGATAACCGGCCATTTTCCCTAGATATTTAACGGCGGTAAATTTGAATTGATAGAAAGTAATAAATATTTGCGATTTTAAATAGAAATTGAAACGCAATTTTTTTTTTTAAACCAAAATTTTGAGTTTTTTTTTGGTATTTGATGTTGTTAATAATTTTATTGTGATTGTGGCTACACCCCCCACCCCTGTGGCTGACAATATTCAATCGAAATGTGCGGTTCGACCGCGGAATATCGAACGTACGATAACTCAAAACTCAAAATTGAAAATTCAAATTCAATATGGCGACTTCATTAAATAATCATGTGAGTAATCATTAACAACTTTCTCAAGTCACAATTACCCAATTAATTCCAATAAACCATCACTTAACCCGCACTAGCACCAAAAAAAAAAAGGAAAAAAAATTTTTGAAAACACTTTTCTCAACTTTTTCAACTATTTTTCAAAATCAAAATTATTTACATTAATATTTATTAACTCACCACACCCGTCGACAATGTATTTAGCTAGACTGAAGCCAATGCACGTTGTAAGAATCATGAAAAGTGTTGCGGGGGGGTGGGGAGGTGGTGAAGAGGAGACGAAGGGGGAGGGGGGAGGGGCTTGTGCCTTCCCTACCAGTTGTGTATTCCATTCTGAGTCACGAGTGACACGACGTGCTAACGCGTCATATGATTACGAAATACTGACGATCTTGACTCGAATACAAAAATCGTATCGATTTTTTTTTTTTTTCTCGATAAAAGATCGAGGGGTGGGGGGAAAATAATGATTTTTTTTTTTATTATAAAATTTTGATGTTTGCGATGGGATGGGATGGGGTATAATGGGATGGGCTACGCGGGGTAAAATGGAATATATCGAGATTTATCGATTAATCGATTAATCGAAATTCGATAATCGATTTATTAAAATCGATATTGATGTCCAATCGATTATTATGTGACGATAATTTGTGACGATCGATTTATTTAATCCTCGTGTGCAATTTTTTTTTAGTTTCACCGTTTTACCCCTTCGTTAATTAATTAATTTGAATATCGTACGTTAATTTGATCGATAATAAATTTTTATCGATTGAAATTCGATGTTTTTGAGTCGATAAAAAGGGTTGAAGTCGTTGAACACCTTCGGCGGTCATTAATCACCGAAAAAAAAATGGGGAGATATTTTTTTTTATCTAGGGGTGGGATGAGGGGGTGAACGACAGGTCAATAGTGAATTCAGACGAGATAACGCACCCCCAACAACCCCGGCAGCCTCGATAAGCCCTTAATCCATCGTCTATTACCTCGAACACTCGATTCACCACAATTTCCACCCCTTCAACCCCCTATTTCACCCCCCATCCCACCCCCAATTCGTAATAATTAACTGAAAAATGGATTTCCTGGTTCACGATTTTGTTTACAATTTATTTAACGTATGATTGAGTTTGTTAATGACTCACCGGGAGATGTCCTCCTGTGATACAGCTCTAGGGGTTTGATTACCCTGAAGGGCGAGGGATGAAGCGTGACGTGACTCCTGGGAGTAGACGAGGGAATTCTCAAGGGCTGATACCGAACCATTTTGTTTACCTGATGATAAAAAACAATTAAATATTAATTTATTTTTATTGAGGGGCGGGAGGGGGTGGGGGAGGTGTTGGGGGTGTAATCGAGGTGTTGGAAGGGTCGACACAGCGAGGGAGGGGGTAGGATTTTATTAATAGGGGTGAGGGTGGGGTAAATGGGAGAGGGACAGTCTTTTGCGGTGGTCCATAATTACCGAATCTCCCCTTCAATCGGTTTTCGATTTTTTTATTTTAATTGCGAGGCTTTTGGGACAGTTGGGAGGGTGTAATGAGGGTATAATGAGTGAAATCTGGGACTTGGAATTTTTTTTTTTGGGTCTAAGGCCCAAAAAAAAATTATAAAACTTGTGATTTGCGGTTAATTTGTTTAATCTCATCCCTTAGACATGAAATAAAATTGTTTTGGGGTCAGGGTCAGGGTCAGTTGTTGTACCAACAGTCTATTTGGGCCTTACACCCCCAGGAATAGGGCCCCAATGATTTTTTTTATAAAAAAAACCCTCACAATTGCAATAAAAAAATTAAATTGAATGAGGGAAAGGGCTGAGGATGAGTTTAAACCGTCATAACACTCACGGGGTTGTGGCGACAATGAATGATCCGATGCAGGGGGTGGGGGTGGTATTATCCCCTCCGGTTTAGCCACCAAAAGGACCACTCGATCCTGGGTGGCCTTCAGCGTCGCCACCGCCTCCTCGTGCGTCACGTTCTCCAGATTTTTTTCCCCCTGAAACATTCGTCGAATTAAATCCCCCATCGAGGGGATGATTTACGACCCCATATCATCCCCAGGATCGACCTGGCCCCACCATTTTTAATGAAAAATAATATCATGGGGTACAATTGTTTAAACATCTCACCAGGGCGTTCCGCACAGCCACCAGTTTATCGCCGACAATGAGCCGACCGTCAACCTGTGCAGCTCCCCCCTCCATGATTTTTGTCACGTAAATTCCATTATCACCGGGTATGTGCTGATTGCCAATTCCCCCGGCGATACTGAACCCCAGGCCCTTGTTGCCCTTGATAAGTTCAATTTCCACCAGGTGAGATGTGGAATTTCTCCGTCTCCGGACGTACTAAACGATCAAATCAATTTATTTATGATGAATCTGCATAAATAGGGGATGTTATGAGGGTTGTAACGGGGGATGTGATTTATTTTTGTGATTTGACGTGATAAAGACGTCCGACTTCAAAAATCAGGTCTTGGGCCCCCTCGGGATGGGTCCCCTGGGACCCTGGGGCATGAGGACCTGATTTGGAGGGTAATGTACTGTTAAATCTGGGCCTTATCAGGTTCATTTTGGGGTGAACCGGAATTTGGGCCTTATCAGGTTCATTTGGGGTGAATCTGGGCCTCATAATGTTTATTGGGCCTGAATATGGGCCTCATAAGGTTTATTGGGCCTGAATATGGGCCTCATAAGGTTTATTGGGCCTGAATATGGGCCTTATCAGGTTCATTGGGCCTGAATATGGGCCTCATCAGGGTCCCTGGGCCTGAATATGGGCCTCATAAGGTTTATTGGGACTGAATATGGGCCTCATAAGGTTTATTGGGCCTGAATATGGGCCTCATAAGGTTTATTGGACCTGAATATGGGCCTCATCAGGGTCCCTGGGCCTGAACCTGATGTGGAAATACGTCAGATCAGGTTCAGATCGCGTTTTTTTATTTCAAAATTCAGGTTCTAGTTCAGTCCCATAGAAATTGGGGCATCAGGCCCTGATTTGGAGGGTAATGTACCATCAAACCTGGGCCTTATCAGGTCCAGAACCCAGCAATGTGTCATATCAGGCCCAGATAAAGCTGTTTAATTTAAAAATTCAGGTCCCAGTTCGGTCCCCTCGAAATTGGGCCATCACGACCTGATTTTTACTGTAACTCACTGTCAAATCCGGGCCTCATCAGGCCCATTGACACTAAACCTGATCAGGCCCATTGTATCAGGGCCTAATTAAGGCCCATTGACTATATACCTGATCAGGCCCATTGCCTCTGGGCCTAATTAAGGCCCATCGACTATGTACCTGATCAGGCCCATTGTATCTGGGCCCAATTAAGGCCCATTGACTCTAGACCTGATCAGGCCCATTGTATATGGGCCCAATTAAGGCCCATCGACCATGTACCTGATCAGGCAGCCTCATAAGGCCCAATTTCCCCCAAATATGACCTATTTCAACCCCAGAAAAATGTCAACTTTCGTCCTTGACCCACTTTATCATATTTTCGCACACGTTCCGTTCAATAAATTTTTTTTCGACTAAAAAAATCATTAAAAATTGGGACTTACCAATTTAACCGTATTACCAGCTTTCTTGAGTGCATCAACGGCCGTCGCGTGTGGTACGTCGACGACCGTAACATCATTCACCTGTAGTATTGTGTCATTGACCCGCAAACGTCCGTCCGCCGATGCTGCCCCACCCGATATAAGTTTTGTAATATAAATTGCTGTGTCATTTCCAATATGAGGATTGTCAGTCCCACCAGCGATACTGAATCCAAGTCCCGCACCACCGCGCTCCAATATGATTTCCTCGTACTCAAAATCATCGTCGCCATTTGCCTGGAACGAAAAATAATATTCAAAATGGCGGGTTTTATGGGCAAACGGTAAATTGATGAAGAATTTGATTTTTTTTTTTGGAATTTTTGGGGCCAGGGAACGTTTGAAAATTAATGGGGGCCTGAATTTTCAGTTTGAGAACGTGAACAGATCATTTTTTTGGGGCCCAGGGGGACGTGAATGAGGTGGGGGGTTGGGTGGGGTGTCTGGGGGGGGGTGTGTGGGCCTGATGTGACATGTGTTTATTTTTTTAGTGGGAGATAAGGCCCAAAACGTGTGAAAATCAATGGAGACCTGAATTTTCAGTTTGGGACCGCGAAAAAAAATTTTTTTTGGGCCCCAGGGCACGTGGTTTATGTAGGAGATTGTTTTTGGAAGGTTTTTTGGGCCTTATGTGACACCTTTGTATTTTTATAATGGGGATAAAGGCCCAAAACACATCAAAATCAATGGAGACCTGAATTTTCAGTTTGGGACCGCGAAAAAAAATTTTTTTTGGGCCCCAGGGCACGTTTTTTACGCAGGAGATCGTTTTTGAAGGTTATCTGGGCCTTATGTGACACCTGTGTATTTTTATACTCGGGATTAAGGCCCAAAACATGTCAAAATCAATGAAGACCCCAATTTTCCCTTTCAGACCTTGAAAAAAAATTCTTTTTCAGGCCCAGGCTCGCATGACCCACATAAAAACTTCTCTTTTGGGCCCTTCCTCGTCACCTGGGCCTCACCCCACACACATTCATTCCTCCACTCACGATAACGACCCAAAAAATTCCTTTAAACACTTCGTTTTTCCATCGAAATCGGGCCCCCTCCCCCCAACTCCACCAATTCCTCGAATATCAATTCATCTCATCGTCCATTGTCAGGCCCAATAACACCGACGGAAGGCTCAACGACACCGGAAACATCACCGGATATCCCCAACACGCGACGACACATTCCCGCGCCCCCCCCCCTCCCCCCTCGTGACCACTTAATCATCAAATAATCATTTCACGGGGTCAAACTGAAATTTGTCGGGCCCAAATGAATGAGATTGGATGGGGGGGGAGGGGGAGGAGGGGAGGGGGGAGAATGATTACCATTTCAGTTGTACGGAATGTTCGCAAAGTGGCAATCATCGTCAACGTCCCTAACGTCACGGCATATCAACCTCCAACCCCTTCCGCCCCCACCCACCCACCCCCCACCCCTCCCCCCTACCTCCCCCAAATACCACTTGCGCAGCACTTCATTTTACACGCGAACTTTGTTACTCGTTGATTGATACCACTGACGTTTGATATTGCGACGTAAAATCATTAACTAATGAAAAATTCGTTTTTTTTGGCGGGAAAATTTGAAAGTGGAGGGGGTTTTTTTCAGGGTGGGGGGGTGTGATATGGTTTGTGAATGGGGTGACGGGGATTGTGAAGGGGAATATTTTTTTTGGAGGTGATTGTAGTGGTTTTTGGGGAGTAGCAAAATGGCGGAGGTGGGGGAAAGTGATTTTATTGATTTGATGGGGTGATTTTGGTTTTTGGGAGAAGTTTGGGGTTTTTAATGGTCGATTGGGTGGGGATTTGATGGGTTTTATCGGTTAATGAATCGATTTTGGGATTGAAAAGTCCACAAAACACTTCAGACACTTTTTAAAAATTAATTTGGTGTTTTTTTGGGAAATAAAAAAATGGCGGAGGTGGGGGGAAGTGATTTTATTGATTTGAGGAGTTTATTTCGGTCTCTGGGACGAGTTTCGATTTTTTAAAAATCGATTACGCAATAAATTACTGATATTTATCGTTCGATAAATCGATTTCTCCCCAAAAAACTTCACAAATCACTTTTTTCATTACAAATTCCGACATTAAAAAACAAAAAACCACAAAATATTAATCACACCCCTTTGTCCTTCACATTTTCACCCCCAACATCCCCTCAACCTCCTCATCAATCAATTAATTTAAAGAATTAATTTTTAATCTTCACTTCAAAGCGAAAATCGAAGTCTTAATTTTTATTTTCGATATCAAATCGATTTAATTTTTTCACAATTAATTATGCAACAGATTAACGAGTTTAATCGTCGAATAAACCATCGATTGACTCGAGTCTCTCGTCGTGTGTATTTGACGGACTATTTTCAACTGCTCGCGAAAATACACATCGAGATTTCCCTCGAACTGTTGAATCTAAAACTAAACTCTTGTCACATCGACTCGTTTCATCCGAAATAACTCGACTATTTTTTTTTTATTTCACCGAAGCGTCTGGGGCGATAGAATATTTCCTTGAATCATCGGTTATGATATCAAATAGTATAAACAATCGTCGCCCCAGAACACGTCCCCACCGGTTCGTCGACGATGACCTCGATCTCAAGGTCACGTCCAAAAAAAAGAAGAAAAAATATTAAAAAAAAAAATGAACAAGTTCAACGTGTGGGGCATCATCACCCAGACCTGGGGATGAGTCACCTCGAGACCGTCAGGGCGGACTAAATATAATCTCATGGGGGAGGAAATTCTCCGAATTTTGATTTATGAAAATAAAAAATAAAAAATTTCTCGGTAATTTAATGCTCAGTACAACAGCCCTGGGATCGAGACTTTATAATGAGCTGTGGCATTCGTTAAAGTTGAACGTCGAGACGAGATGACGTCATTTAAATAAAAATAATTAATAATTTTTAATAACAATATTTTTTAATTAAATAAAAACGTCGATTTCGGGGGTGAAATGAGTTTTTTAAATTTTTCCTGAAGATATATCAATTGTTTATTGAATATTGACTTGAAAATCCACAAGATTATTATTATTACTCAACATTTTAACGACTTAATTAACTATTTATTCATTAACATATTTTTTTATATATTTATTCGACCCAAAAAGGGGTGAAAACCCCTCAAAACCCATTTTTACCGAACCCTCTCGAAACCTCCCCAAAAAATCACAAACAAAAATTCAAAAAAAATTCCAAACTCACCCCTAAACCTCACCCCCCTCCCCATCAACATCATCCCCCCCCCAAAAAACCCCTTTCACCCCCTCAAAAATTCCCCCATCACCACCAAATGCACCGAAGGTCACTCACTACTTCCAAAAAATTGTCATAATAAAATACCCCACCCCCTCACCCCCCCTCCCACCCCCACCCGACTGTCATAAAAATCATCTGACGAACTGTCACATGATCTGACGTCATCCCTAAACACTAGATGTAATACTAGACCCTCGACACGCTCCGAATATCATTTCCGGTTACGTAAACACGCGACAAGTGCAATAAAATACTATCATGAGGGGGTGGGAGGGTGAGAGGGGGTGGGGGGGATTTATGTAACGTCTTAGAAAGAATAATTCTAGCTCTTCAAGAATTTATTTCGCCTCAATTTACATCTGAATTCAATATTTCAGATGTCAGGAATTTACTAGACAGATATAAGTCCCAAAGGGGTTGAAAATAAGGGGTAAGTCGTGGGGGGGTAACATTTCAGAGCGAGTGTAATCGAATTAGTGACGCTATGAATCTCCGTTGATAGTTGAAGTGACAGTGGGGGGTGGGTAAATGATGAGGGGGTGGTTAGGGGGTGGATAAAAGTGGGATGAAAGGGGGTGAGTTTATAAAGTTGGGGATGAAGGACTCGTCTTCATGGGGAGAACGGGCTTTCGTGGAGTTTCTCGGATACAAGACAAGAGAACCGGCGGAAACTCGAGGGAAAAAAAAATATATAATAGGGGTGAGTGGGGGGTGAGATCAGAAGACACAAAGGGGTGTTTCTGCTTATTTTACTTCAACACTTTTCATCGAAAGTTGGAGGAATTAAATACGTCAACAAAGAGTCGTCCTACGGTTCCTCCCTCAGACAAAATCCAGTTAATTAATTAGACTAATTAATTTATTTATCTAATGATAATCGAATCGATAATTAAAATTCCTCGAATGTTCATTTGATTTATCTGTCTAGGGGTCTCACGCGGCGATTAAACTCACTTGATTAATTTCACCCCCCGAAAATCGAGGGGGATGAGAGAGTGATAGTGACATGGGGGTGGGTGGGGGGCGGGGGGTGTAACAAGTGAGGGTGGAATATATCGTAGAAAATTTACCCTCGAATTCGAGAATATGGAATAGGGGTTGACGATGCGGTTCGAACTGTTGAGACTGACGACAGTTCCGGGGGGTGATGTGCAATTATGAGGGGGTGGGAGGGGTGTCTAGGGTGATCCAGGTGATTGATTGTATTCGAATTAATGTGTCTAGGGGGTGAAATGAAAATCTGAGGGGGAAAACATCCCCTTTGGGGGCGGGAAAATGTGAAATTCTGGTGTTAGAGTTTTTTGAGCGATTTGTGAGCGACTTTTTTGGGCCTTAAAATTTTTTAAATGGGTCCTACGATGGGGTAACTTCTCGGTGGGGTTGGGGGTTGAACGTTAAGGGTTGGTGGGGGAGAAAAGCTTTGGTGGGTCGTGGAATATTTTCGTGTGAGTTCGACGGCGAAAATTTTGAGCGATTTGTGAGCGACTTTTTTGGGCCTTAAAATTTTTTAAATGGGTCCTACGATGGGGTAACTTCTCGGTGGGGTTGGGGGTTGAACGTTAAGGGTTGGTGGGGGAGAAAAGCTTTGGTGGGTCGTGGAATATTTTCGTGTGAGTTCGACGGCGAAAATCTTGAGCGATTTCGACTCAAAAATACTCGAATTTTTCGGACGATATCGACTAGTGTTTTTTGTTTATTAAATTGTTTATAACTTTCCTCATCGTAATTGTTAACGTTATTACTCACATGTCGAGTGTCCGTAGCGAGTAGTGGTGTATGTGCCTGGAACAACGATTTTACCGAGTCATTAGATAAACAATCGAATGTCTAGTGACTTCTAATTGACAAAACTGATGTTTCATGCAGGAGTTCTAACATCGATCTATTGTATAATACATTCCCTGAGGGTAGAACTACACTTCCCACCCCCGAGGGCAAAAAAAACTCAAAATACTCAACAACCCCCTGAATTAACCCCCAAAAAACCAAAAAAACAATCGAAAATTCAGGAAAATTTCGCTCAAAAAAATATTTCTGAAGCTTTTGAAAAGACAAAATCACAAAATTCCTATCAAAATCCCTCACAACCCTTCCATATTCCTCCCCTAATTAAAATAGCTCATCATTTCTCCGTGCAATTCACGGATTCACCCTCTGGTGCCATAAAAGGGTCGAAGGGATGCGATAAAAAAGTGGAAATGAGTTCAATTCAATTTTCCCCTGCACTGAGTTAACTCGGGGGGTGAGAGGAAAGGGGGTGCATCATCCCTCGTTTTGTTTTTATAAATGGAATTCAACCCCTCGTCGCATCTCCATTCGAATCGCTAATTGAAGTACTCGTTATACTCGACGATAAAATATCTGATCTACAGATTTTTCAAAATATTAAGGGATGATTTTGCGTTTCAACCCCTCTTCTAACTCATTTCCTCCCCCTCAAACATCAAAAATAAACCCAAACCCCATATTCACAAGTTAAAAAACCCAAAAAAAAAAAATTTCTCTCTTCAAAAAATTATTTACTTAATAATTAATTCACAGGGGGCGGTACGTGTTCAGAAAAACCAGACGATGCGGTTTTAACCCACACATCCCTGTCTCCCTTCACATTTTATCGCTCCACAGTTCCATCCCCACCCCCTCACCCCTCTCTTCACCAAAAAAAAAAAAAGCAAAAACCGCAGCGCATTATTTATTTATTTATTTACGTACACAAAGGAGGCGGTATTCACGTGGGGTGAAAACCACGAGTGGTATAACATACACCTGATATCACTGTGATCATATCACATGATGATAACCCA
Organism: Diachasmimorpha longicaudata; assembly: GCF_034640455.1. Lineage (NCBI taxonomy): Eukaryota > Metazoa > Arthropoda > Insecta > Hymenoptera > Braconidae > Diachasmimorpha > Diachasmimorpha longicaudata. Next base: position 1,859,602 of record NC_087244.1, read on the forward strand.
AAAAAAATCCTCAAAGTATTTTTTTAGGGGTGAAAATTAATAAATGTTCACGAAAATGCAAAAATTTACGGAGGGGTGGATTAAATTAAACGGTAAGAGGGTTAAATATATTATAAAAAATCGAATTCTCATAAAACCCATCACTAATAACATCAATAATAACAATAATGACAATAATAATAGGGAAAAGATAAATAAAATCGTGTTGAGGGTGCGCCGACAGTGCGCCGACGTTCGTAAAACATTTTCCCCCTTGAGTTATTTTCAATAAATTTTTTTCAACGTTTTTTTTAACGATCCCCTAAAGAGGGTTTTTTTCCCCCTCCAATTTACGATCAAGGGATTTACAAAATGTTTAAATCCATCTCATTCGTTGAAATGTGTTAAATAAAATATATCAGTATATGTTAAAGTTGAAAAACACATGAAAGAATATCAACGTACGTCATATAAGATTTCGCATAAACTCAGTATTTACGATGTGCCATAAGGGCTCGAGGCGATACCACGTGATGTAGTTGAATAAAATTAAGGGATTTTTTTACAGTTGAGAGATTCAAGAGGGATGAAAACATTTATTCGATGAACGATAGTCGATAAAACCCCCGGATGTCCTCCATTTTCCTCAAAAATATCAAAATCACAAGAAATTTCAAAATTACAGGGCTCGACAGGGACTCAAAATTTTTTTTGAAACACGTCAAACCAATTTTTGACACCCCCCATGTCCACAGAAACCAAAAATCCCACCCCCTCATCCAAAAACCATCGAAATAACAATTTAAACCCCTAAATCACATTCAAATTTCCCGCCCGATCTGCCTTACCGACCTCACACCATTCAAAGCCCCCGACAGAGGGATGACAACTGCCAAAACAACAAAAACAAAAACAACAACAACATTTGGCGTCATAAAAACCTTATAATCATCATCACAATCTCATTATCAAATTAATATTATTAATTTGATTAATTTTAAATATTATAATTAATATTAATAACGTAATGACCTTGAACTTGTTCTCCGATCTATCGACTCGTGTACAACTTCCCCCCCCCCACTGAATATGTTTAACGACAAACGATAATGATTACGAGGTCGTCACGGTTGGTTAGCGCAATTCGAGGTAGCACAATCGTAGATACAACCGTAATGTTGTTGATTGTAGTCACATGTTACAAATGTGTTATCGGTTTTACTCACTTGATATTACGAAATCATAATATAACCCAGTCACTCATTGGCATCAATTGACGTCAGTCGTATTAACATTTGTGTGAGAGAATAAACTGGAACTGCACGAGTGAACGAGAGTAGTTGAGATAATGAATGTGAATGAGTTGATGAATCACGTCTTCATGAGAGGATCGATGGATAAAATATCGATACAGAGCATATGGTGAATATCAACTGGTCCACATTGAGAGTGATTACGTCATGGAAAATGGGGGGGAATTGGAGGTCATTGGCGTGAGCTATTTTATGATGTGGTTGGGAGGTCGAGAGGTTTTGGAATGATGAATGTAGGGAAAAGTATCGAAAAGGGTCGAGAAATATCGAAAAATATCGAAAATTATCGAAAAATATCGAAAAGTCTCGAAAAAATATCGAAGTGTCGAAAAATATCGAAAAAATATCAAAATGTATCGAAAAAATATCGAAGTGTCGAAAAATATCGAAAAACTATCGAAAAATATCGAAAAGTCTCGAAAAAATATCGAAGTGTCGAAAAATATCGAAAAACTATCGAAAAATATCGAAGAACTATCGAAAACTATCGAAAAATATCGAGAAAATATCGAAAAGTCTCGAAAAAATATCGAAGTGTCGAAAAATATCGAAAAACTATCGAAAAATATCGAGAAAATATCGAAAAGTCTCGAAAAATATCGAAGAACTATCGAAAAACTATCGAAAACTATCGAAAAATATCGAAAAGTCTCGAAAAAATATCGAAGTGTCGAAAAATATCGAAAAAATATCGAAATGTATCGAAGAACTATCGAAAAACTATCGAAAACTATCGAAAAATATCGAAAAAATATCGAAAAGTCTCGAAAAAATATCAAAACGTATCGACAAAATATCAAAAACTATCGAAAAATATCGAAGTATCGAAAAATATCGAAAAAAAAATCGAAAAATATCGAAAACATTTGCCAAATCACCTATGAAAACACATCAACATTCCATATACCCCAGTGAACATTTACAAAGTCTTCCAAACCCTCCCAATTCAATAATTTATTTTATAACGAGCTATATAAAACAAGGAGATAATCTCCATCATAACCTTTGACCTGCCACTAAACTGAAGACACAGTTTAGCATTTCGTGATGGACTATCCGATATATTCAACCACAACTGGAATGCATCGCGGATATAATCGGTAGGCTACCGAGTCCCCAGGCGGCACAAGCTCGTGTGCCGTCGGAAGACTAATTCCCCGTTCTCGCGGGCGTTCGCATTGAGCACATGCGACTGAACATGAACGCGCCCGTCGGAATCATAAACGACGACGACGATGAGTGAATGAATGAATGAGACCAACCAACCCTTCCGTCGGAGACGGTACATCAGGGTGGGACCTGGTGATCGTCTCCGGGGAGACTTCCCGGGGTATTAGAGTCGTTTTATACGATTTCTCTTGTACTTTTAGACCCCAAATACCCCAGACATTTTATTTGGCACCTGGTGACGGTCACTGGGGGTCAGGGTGGGGTTTTAAGTCGAAGAGAACATCGTGAGTTGTTGAAAATATTTTTTAAAATCGATGACTCACCGTGTCGAGACTGAACAGACTTGAAACCTTCTTGAGGAATCCGTCCTGGGACTTCTTCTTCCTTCTCGTTGCCATCTCCACTTCCAGGGTCAACACAACACGAATAATAATCCAAATAATTGAAAATTTTCACTTGTTATGTCACTCAATTGATGTTCACACGTACATAATTCAATTTTTTAAATTCACTGGCACTTTAATTAGTCGAATTAATTAGTTTTCACTATTAAACAGTCGAATAACACAATTTTAATTTATAAAAAACACTTTTTTGTGGAGAGGGTTGAATTTCAGGCGGGTTCGAAGGTCTCCGAGTGGTCAGAGCTTTAAAAATGTTGAGTAAAAAATTTAATTTGTTCGTTTAATTGATAATTATCGAACTGTCGTTGATTGGAATGAGGAAATGATTTTGAATCACAAAAAATTGTGAAGTCGTCGTTGTTTTGTCGCTTTTCTGGACCAAATTTTCGTATCGTAAAATTCATCTTTTACCTCTGGCTCGTCGTCCACGAGGCAAAATAACAAATTCACCATTTCCTCATTCCACTCAATTAAAAAAAAATCATTATCACTTGGTTTCACTGCAACGTGGGTCGTGGAGTGAGTGTCACTCTCACGGTTCAACGTCAACGAATAAAAAAACGAAGAGGAAACGTTTGGAAAGTGAGAACGACAACGGCACCGGGGACTAGACTTGTGGAGGTGGGGTAGAGTCAGTGAGCGTGACCGAGGGGTCAGAGTAATATTGAAATTTTTTTTATTTATGAAAATGTGTTTAATAAATAAAAAATATGGATATCAATCACATCAGGTGGGGCTCAAAGGGTGGGATAATTGATTATCGATTGGAATTAATTAGACGATTGTAATTAACGTAACAGAGTTGTTAGTGGGGGATTTTAATGCTCGAGGGGGTGATGTGACTGACTAATTAATAGAGGAATTTTTATGAAGTTTTTTGCTTTTGCAAAAGAACTTTTGCCAAAATGAAATTATTTTTTAGAATCAGAGATTTTGTGGCAGCAAATTAACGAAAATATTCTTCTTTCTGGTGTAATTGTGAAGGTTATTCCCTGATTTATATAGAAAAATTGTTGTTATTTGTTGGATATGATAAATAATTGAATATTATTCGTAACAACAAATACCCAGAGGACATAATTGGCAATAAATAAATTGGTAATAAATAAATTGGCAAATAGATAACAGATGTGTGAAACGCCTCCCACACAAGTGTCAATATCTCCAGATCGGCAGAGTGAAATTTGAATATTTTTTTTTCAAAATAAAGACCGTTAATTAATCTTCAAATTGAGATGTGTCTCATCCAAATCGCATCGTCAGATCAAAAGATATTGACGATTGACTATACGCCCTCCCCGTCGCGTCGCCACCCAAGACGCCCGCACTTCATCAACAATACCACCCAATCGGCAGAGTAAAACCCACCGATTTTTTTTTCATTAAAAACCTCTTTCCCTCCCCTTCAAAACAACCCCCGGCTCATCAAAATCGCATCGTTACAACCCCCAATTACCCCCGCTGACGCCCGTCAACGTTACTCCCCGGCCCCCTAACCTCAAACTCACTTTCCAAAAATTTCTCCTCTTTCATTCCTCTCACTTTCTTCAAAAAAAAGTCCAAATAATTTCTGAACTCACCGATTACCCCACAATCGATCTCCCCACACGATCATCCGCACTCCTCCACCAACACAATCCACTTCCCCCCCAAAAATCCAACACACAAATCACCAAAAACGCCCAAAATGTCTGAATGTCTGGGGTCCCCGGGCGTTGGTGACAACGAGTTCTCGTCAACTCGATAAAAATCACTGGTAACCACCTCCAGGAATCCACAACCACAGCCTGTTGCACTTGGAAGCCAAAAGCCCCCCCCTTTACCCCCCTCACTAGATCACACACACGTGTATTCCACAGTTCACTGATGTCCGTCGACGTATCCACATAATTCACTGGGTATTTTTCGGTTGTCCAGGTGATGCCTTAACAATTGTTCGGTCGATTTAACGGTAAAAATTCTTTTTAACACTCGAGAAAACGTCGGCGTCTCGCGTAAACAGGTTGTGGGTACCTCCTTGGAATTTGTGTCTCAGCCCCCACCCGGAGACGAGTCACTTGTCGCTCGGCGCCACCAGCGCCTCTTGTGGGGGCGGGAGGAAGCGCCATTCGAAATAATTACGAGAAAAAATATGTGATAAAGTGGTGGGATTAATTAAAAATAAAGAACCGGAGGTGGAATTAATAATTATCGTGTGGTAAATCGTGAAGATTCGGGTGTTTTACCCCAGTTTGGAGAGGGAGTCGAGGTTTTTGGTGGGTTTGGGGGTGAATTGAGGGGGTATGAGGTTTACGGAGGGAGGGGGTGGGTGGAGGGGGGGTTGGTGGGTGGAGAAATATTTTTTGGGATTTTTTTTGGGGGTTTTATGGTGGGGTTTTGGAGGGTTTGGGGTTTTTGGGGGTTGAAGCGGTGATGGGGAGGGGAATTGTTTGAATAAATAGGTTTTGTGAATTTTTGGGGGGTTTTTGAGGTGGAATTTGGAAGAATTTTGAGTTTTTGAGGGTTAAAAAGTTGAAAATGAGAAGAATTATTTAAATAAATTGTTTTTCTGATTTTTTTTGTGATTTTTAAAGCGAAATTTTGAAGAATTTTTGGGTTTTTGTTGTTGAAAAAATTAAAAATGAGCAGAATTATTTAAATAAATAGTTTCTTTGATTTTTTTTGTATTTTTTAAAGCTAAATTTTGAAGAATTTTCGGTTTTTCTCATTAAAAAAATTAAAAATGAGAAGAATTATTTAAATAAATTGTCTTTCTGTCTTTTTAAATCAACTTTGACATCAAAATCTCCAAGAACTTTCATTTTTCACCACAACCCAATCAAAACTTCTCAAAAAACTATTCAAAAAAATCATTTTCTCCAATTTTCCCTCAATTTTCAACCCAAAATCTCCAAAATCTTTCATTTTTCACAATTAAACCTCTTAAAACTCCTCAAAAAACTACTAAACCAAACCCTTTCTCCAACTCCCTTCACTTCCCCCCCCCCCACTCTCCCCGAATTTTCCCAAAAATCCCCTCCCTTCACCTCTCGAAAATCCAAAAACCCCAAAATTCCAAAATTCCACCTCAACTCCACTTAAAAAATATTTTCCCATCATATCCCCCTCCCCCCCCACGTCCCTTTCCACTCAATAAACTCAACGGAATCGAGAGCAACCCCCCCCCCCCACCCCACCCCTCAGCCATCGATACAAAGGGCCGCCCTAGACACGTCCCCGGAACCGGTAAAAACAAGTGAGACAATCAACTGACGATAGAACACTCGAGAAAACAACGAATGGTCTCCTCCTGGCGGAATCCATTGGCCCCATCTATCGACTGTACTCTCCCGAGACAAGAGACCCTTTTGTCGAAGGGTAGAACTTGTCAAAGACTGGGTGGAGAGTCAATGGAGACGTCCACCCGATCCTAAACACGAGACACTTGAATACACTAGACTGTCGATGATGTGAACGAAAATAAATTCAATTTTCATTTGATTAGCGATCTCAACCGGTTTGTGATGATATTCAGTCGGTAAGAGAGGGCGGGGTGGTACCGACGGGGTCGGGATCGACCTCCGGGTGCCTTAAAGCCGACATTTTGTGGGTTTAATTCTAATTCTTTTTGAATTCTTTGATTTCTAGAGGAGTTTAAATGATTTTTTTGATGAATTTTGGTGGTATTTGGTTGCTCAGTCGGTAAGCACGATCGGTACAGTACCGACAGGGTCAGGATCGACACCCGAGTGGATTAAAATGGACATTTCGTGTCTCTAAATCTAATTTTTTGATTTCCAAAGAAGTTCAGACGTTTTTTCTGGTGAATTTCGGTGATATTCGGTTGCTCAGTCGGTAAAAACGATCGGTACATTACCAACAGGGCCAGAATCGACTCCCGAGTGGGTTAAAATGGACATTTCGTGTCTCTAAATCTACTTCTTTGATTTTTAAAGAATTTTAAACGTTTTTTCTGGTGAATTTTGGTCGCTCAGTCGGTAAAATCAATCGCTGCAGTACCGACAGAGCCAGAATCGACTCCCAGGTGCCTTAAAACGGCCATGTCATCTCTCTAATTGTCTCCCAATTTTTTTTTTCGCGTCCAGCAGTTCCCACTGGCCCACCCCCCACCCCCAAAACATAAATAAACACATACTCATGCGCCAGATCTACTCATGCGACATAAAAATCGTTAAATAAATTTGAAAAATTCACGGGGGAGGGATTTTTACGCTCACCTGGTCGCCATCATGCCCCTGCCAACTGTCATGACTCTGAAAAAAAAATATTTATCAAAATTTCATTATCAAAATGACAATTTACCCCACCCCCCCGATTTAAAATTGATAAATTAACTCGTTAATTAATTGCGGAGTGAATGGGATTCACTAATTAATGATAATTATTGATAAAATAATCATTAATCATTTGGATGACGTAATAAAGTGGACGTAATTAAAAGGCCTCGCACAACAGTAACTGAACAATTCATTAGAGCACGTGTTTCGGTAATTGTCACATTAATTATGAGACTAATTGAATCGCTGATGAGATATTTACGGTGACTTAATTACTCGATCGCGTTGAATTATATATTTCCAATGAGGGGGGCGGGGTGGGGGATGAAGGGGTGAATCGAGAGGAATTATAACTCATTAAAATTGATAAGAGGAATGAGATAATTGAGGGATGAGAATTCCCCGGGGGTGCGGTGACTAAATACTTGTGATTATTTCAGGTACTTTGGGGGTGAAATACGATTGCGATGTGCTGGGGTGGTTGGTAAATAATGTGGTGAGGGGCTGAGGGGGAGGGTAAGGGCCAAGGTGACGAGTTTAGTCGATATTGTGACCTTTTCCTATTTTTAAACGTAATTTACTGAATTTTTTTGTTTAAATCGTCGTCACATGCGAATTCACCCTGAAGGCGGGAAAATTTAAAAAAATAAATAGCCTCGATTCCCGCTCGACCTAAAAGGAGCCATTATCATCAGTTCCATCACCTCAAACACAAACGCACACATCACTAGCCACCAATTGAACGTCATAGAATGCCGAGGGTTGTAATACACCCCCTAGAGTTGTCTATAGTTTCGTCCTAATTCAATAGCCCCCGGGAGTCTCTCTGACCGCAGTTTGATACTGACACTCCTCGAATATCAGTTCGAGGGTTGATGGTGGACCCCAACCCCCCGCCCCCTCCCCACTGACGCATTCCATTCGCTGGTATCGATATCAATCGAATTATCGAGAACCCACCCCAAAGGCCGTTATATCGATTGAGGGGGGCCTGGGGGGGGCCGCCCCCCTCAGCCGAAAGACCGAGGGGTAAATTACGAAGACGATTGCAGGAGGGATGAGGAGGGGTAGGAGAAACCGATAGGGGGGCGGGTGCGTAGTTTTTGGCGTCGAGGGGGGCTCAGCCCCCCCCATCGAAAAACCGAAGAATTTGAAGGGAAAAAAATGTAGAAAATTCGAATATCGAAAGCAGATGATTTTCCGAACTTGAAACAAATGGAAAAATAAATTCATCCCCTCAATTAGCACCCCATGAAGACACCGGTCCCTTCAATTACGTAATGCATCATCCCCTCGTGTCATTCGCTCATAAATCACCTTCAGCCCCTCCATGAAAATTAAAAAAAAAAATCATGTGCTCATTCGTGAAACTACCCTGGCTTCTTTCATCCCCCGATCTTTCTTTTTCATGCACTTTTGGATATGGAGCACTAGGGGGTGGCAATTCCGAGTCAGGGTACGATGTATGCCTAGACGATAAAAGTAATGAGATCCATTATAACGACGTGAGTTTTACCCCTCGGTCGGAGGAAGAGTTTTACTCTGTTCTTAGTCGACCTGACCTACCCCTATCCAATTTTTTTTTCGTATCTTTTTTTTTTTTTTTCTGGTCTGTCCTCTTTCGTGAGCGGGACCCGGGGGAAACGCACCCGCCTTTAGATTTATAGAACCGCTGGTTCTTGTACAGTACTCTCCCTTAAATACCGGGGGTGGAAAACTCACGTCTCGTTTTAGGGGGTGGGTTTAGGTGGGGGTGGGAAACGTTTCATCCGGACGTTAAAGTTTGGGAATGAGTTTGGGAAAAAATATTAATCGGTATATTAATTGAGGGGTGTTACCAACCCCTGGTGCAACCCTTGAAATAAATAATCAGTGGAATGGAACCGAATTTGTTACCAGAAAAAATGGGGAATCCCCTGAAGTCCAATTCCAACTGTTCCTGTCGTTTATAAAAATTCCTGTGGGTTGTGGGGGTTATTTGAAGGGTCGAGGGGGTTAATGTGGGGGTTAAATGATGATTGGTATGTGGGTTAAAGGGATAACATCCCCCACCAGTAAAAAAACCCCCACATTAAACTTTAGGATTCAAAATTTCTCGGGTGCGAGACGACAAAAATTTTGAACCAGAAAAAAAATATTTATTTTTTAATTAATCGAGGGGTGGTATTCAACCTTTAGGCAGCCCTTACACCACGGAATGGTGTATTCACTTCTCGGGGGTTGGAGAATCGATAAATAAAAAAATAATCAGCGGAATTGAACCGACTTCGTGACCAGAAAAAACGGGGAATCCCCGGCAACTCATCACCAACTTTTCCTGCCATTTTTTCACACCCCAATATGTCTCACTCCTTCGAAAATTGAAATAACGGTTTTCATCGGTTCTGGGAACTTCCCCTTCTACCAAAGTAATAACAATAAAAGTTTCTCGAAAAAAAAAAATATAGGACATACCAGCTGGGGCCATCTTACGGTGAGGTAGACCTTCGCGCGGCCAAATAGCCGCAGTCGCCGGAGTCTCCGCAGTTTTTTATCGTTAAATCCCATGCCCATGAAAATGGGCGACACACGTGATCCGCATTGATACTCCAGCTTGATAACACACGGTCACTCTTGACAATAGTCAAGTCTAGGGGGTGGTGATATCAAAATTTATCGATAAAAGAGGAGGGAAAATTATTTGAATCGAGATATCGAATTGAAAACTCGTTCATTGAATTTAATTTTGTAGGTTGGATTTGTTTATTTATTTTTATATCGCGTGGTTGGATAATTGTTTATTAGGAGAGTTTGTTTATGTGGTTGGAGAGTTGAGGGATTAATTATGATGATTAATTAGGAAAAAAAATGATTGAAATGGAAAATGGAAACGATTTTCATCGGAAATGAAGAATTGGGAGGGGGAGGGGGGTGTGAAATTAGTTATAAACAATTGTTTATAATTGAAATAATAAATCGATTGATGAATCAACGAAATGAGGGATTTTTATAATTTTTAATACATTTAAACTCAATTTTTAATTGAAATTTCATTAAAATATTTAATTAATTGAATAACTGGGCAATTAATTATTACTAGTTAATTAAATAATCAACAGGTGATGTAATTATCACTAACAAACACATCTCGAAGACTTTTTAAAACCACAAAAATTAAATAATTCACCCTGGGAGTGGGTTAAACTACCCCCTTCATCAATAAAATTATTTTACCGCACTCGTTGTTTATCAATTTATTATTTACGTTTATCGGCACATCCGGGGGATGAAAAATTATTCTATTCACGGACGCGGTGACATTACACCCCCGGGGATACGACCCCGTAGGTCGGGATTCGCACGAGTGACTGGCGCCTCTGGGGTCTCAACTAAGGGATGCTGGTGCGGACTTCGGGGGAAACGCGCAAGATCTACCCCCACACACCCTCCACAACCCCTGTGCAGAGCCCACGCGATGTCAACCCCCTCCACGGGTATCCAACGTATAGGGGTTGGCGGGTGGGGGTGGGTTATTTTATTAGGGTCTTATGCTACGGGGGTTGAAAAAATTGTGCGACGAGTCATGATTCGATTGACATTGAGGGGTGGGGGGTGGAGATTGTGGGAAATCAAAGTTTTTTGAAAATTTCGAGGAGTGATTTTTAGTGAATATGAAACAGGGGAGGGTGGGGGTGGGTAATTGGGGAAATAATGACTGATTTGGCGGGTCATTTCATCCCTTTAAAGGAATTAAGGAACGTCAGGGGGTTTGGCAAAAGGGGTGAGGGAGGGGGAGAGGGATTATGGAGTGTCCTTGGACGTCGGTTTGACGCCCTAATATTTTTCTAATTTAATGAACAATTTTTTTTGTTGTTAATTTAGTAGTTTACGATGACGTAAAGTCGTTGACGCAGGGAAAATCGTGCGTTAAAAACGGGGAAAAAATTTTGAAAATTTTAAAAATATTTCGGGCCAAAAAAATTGTAATTGTTAATGAATAGTTTAGCTCTAGGAATCAGATGGAGTAATTAGAAACCTCCCCTCGAATATTTGGTTATTGTTAACTTACCCGACGGGTTCCGGTGACGTTACAATCGGATATCGAAAATGTATCGACGACTGAATCGAATCGCACTAATTTTTTCGTGTGATGTGGCTTCTTAGCACGTGGACACAGTGAACACATTATCGGATTTGATGTTGTTGTTGCTGGCATTATGTTTGATTGCACATTAAGTCATTAATTATTATTTTTAAATAATAACAAATTAATGATGACATTAGGCACTTGACAATCTTGAAAATCGATCACAAAATCACTGCAAAATTCATTTTTCAATTTCGTCCACTGACTGATTAATTTCTGATGGATTCCCCACGTGATTGAGTTCGTTCCGACCGCCGGCTAATTATTTTAACTCCAAAAAATTAATAAACAATAATTATCATGGGTTTTTAGACGTCAAATGATTCGAATAAATTCAAAAAACCTTTTTTTCCCGCGGTTTTACGCTCGAAAGAACTCGTTTCTGCTGCCATCTGTGATACCTCGAAAGCTCAACGTGTCCATCGCATGATACAGTAGAAATCTACAGTAGATAATGCCGGAAAATTCTGTTTTACCGACCTCCGAGGCCAGGTCCCTGCTGATTCCACTGGGATTCATAGTAATCATGATTACTATGCCATAGTAATGATTACTATAACATAGTATATCACATAGTAGTGATTACAATGGCATAGTAATCATAACTATGACATAGTAATTATAACTATGCCATAGTAATCATAACTATGCCATAGTAATCATCACTATAATAATATTATGTACTATATTATAGTAGTACTACCGATTATCACTGATAATAACTACTATGATAATGATTACTATGCCATAGTAATTTTAACCAGTCATAAATAATCATATAGTTATCGCTACTACCCCTAACCCATCGAGCTTGCAATGTCACTGAATATCGTAACAAAACAAAAGTGATATTTCGTTTTGAATACTATAGACCATTGAATATGAAACTTGTGGTAGCGGTCGATAAGGGGTGAATACAGTGCGCATCAGGGGTAGTTCCCTACATCGGGGCCGACCTCAATCGAAAAGCTCTCTTGGTCACTAATAATACGGGGCAAACGTGGCCAGTGGAGATACCCCAAAATTTCCACCTGGTTTACTCACCCATCAGTAATTCATTGGTTATCTGTTACGAGCGCATAGTAATGGAGTAATTTATGGTAATGAGATTGTTGAATTTTTTGTGTCACCGATAGTGAGCTTTTTGGCTTGAAAAATATCCGGCGCCGGGGGAATACTCAAAATAGTTGACGATTGGGTTTTGGGGTGACGTTTTCGATTTCAAGGTCAGGAAGTTGTTTTTTATTTTAGGGTGTTTTGGGGATCGAAAGCTCGTGGGCCGTGATAGTTAAGTTGATGAGGGGAGGGTGGGAGTTAAATTGCAAAATGACAAAGTTATAGGACTCATTCAGAGTATTACGACCTCTTGTGTTGTCGCACGCGAATGCCAGCGGCGACCGACAATGACCCAGTGACTCCCGACGAAGTTCAAATCGATGAAACACTGCGAATGAAACAGAGCTTTTACCCCCTCACTCGTCAATTTTTAGGAGTCATTTGAATATTTTAGAATACGTTTCAAACACATTTCGTGATACCGCGATTTTTTGATGTTCGGTATTGACGACGATGGGGGTAGAGGGGAAGGGGGGAGGGTGATTGACACGTGACAATAGTCATTCAGTTTACGGGGTCTCACTCGGAATGTACGAAAAGCACGAGGGCCGTCGGGTGAAGCACTGACCTACGTCACTTGGAGCACCGGGCGCTACTAAGCTTCCTCCGAAGGCTGTGCGGCACTTCACTCGTGGCTTCTTGGCGGGGGCTTTCGACGGAATGGAAAAGTCACAACGTCGGCGACGTAACGCCATCTCGCGGAGACCGAGGGTTGTAGAGCTTTTCCGTTACCGCTCGGGACTTTGGAAAATTATCGGAAAAAGCACAATTTTCCCTCTCAAAGCTTTCAGGACGAGCTTTCAGGGTTACCCTGAAACCTCGTCCTGGTTTAGAAATGGCGATGTGTCACTCGTTTGGAATTGGTTCATTCCTGCCACTTGAGGAATGGCGGGAAATTGAATTGCTAGTGACCAATTGCCATTTCTGAAAATATTCTTCGGTAGTACAGAGGTAGTATTTCCGCCTGTCATTCCTGGATCTCGGAGATGGAACACTGAGGAGCTGCTTCACTGCGTGAGGTGTTACATATCTGGGCGTATGCCAGGGACTAGCTCCCTGTGGGTACAACGTCGGTACTTTGCAAAAAGCGGTGACATCTGAACCTATCGTGCCTTCCGAATTTTTTGGATACTTATGTATTTATGTTTATAATTATTATGCATAATTATAAATATAAATTAAGTATAGAGTCGTGTTTTTGATTATTAAATTCTGCCACCTCAGTTATGACTTTCGTTTCCCTTTCATTTCTGGATCTGTCGCCCGTTCCTCGAGTATTACCTCATTTCGAACAGAATATTGGTGGTTAGCATGTGATAAAACGGATAATCCATTCGTTATTGGGAGGAAGGGAGTGTCGCGATGCATTCGAGGAAGTGGCTGGGGTGGAGAGGGATGAAATCCCTTGGCTTGAGGTTTAATACCGCAGATGGAGGCCTAGACTTTATGCTCACTGGGTTCAGAGCTTTCAGCGGAAACTTGTAGACAATAACTTGGGGTTTTACATCCCCATAAAAGTATTAAAAATACGACAGCTTAAAACACATTCTCAATTTGCTTTTTGTGATATGAAAAATTGTTATTGTAATAACAAATTGTGATGAAAAATTCGAAATACTCGACTTCATTTGGGAAATGTGGGACACTTTGAATAATGATTATTTTTTCTATAATTAAAAATGCCAGAGGGGGCTTGCAGAGACAATGGTGACGTCACTAGAAAAAAAACTGACATCTTCCGTTTACTGGACATAAACTTTTTCCCTTTTTCCCGTGAAATCTATTTTATTCATTACTCATTGAACGTGCAATGACAATGTGAGTTATTCATGATAAAAAATTGACACGCAAATCAACTTTATCCCCTGTTAAAACCCACGTCCTTGAGTTGTAGAGGAGCTTTTTTCCAAAGAGTGGCTGTGTCTGAGTACACATTGTCCTGTTTCACCTGCAAGCTTCAAGCTTTGTGCTTCACTTTTATGTTATAGACTCGGGAGTATCTTGAGAATTACTTTTATCTTTGTTTCCTACTCGAGAGTCGAGAGCTTTCGGCCTGAGAATCAAGAAATTTAATGATAAAAAGAAGATTTTTGGTGGCACTTGAGGCATGAGGATCGAGTGAATGGTGTAAAGTCGGCGGCCCGAGGCGCAGCCGAGGTCGCGAACGTCGATACAAGTCATTACGAAAGCTTCCGCGATAACTGACCGCCATATTCCCTCCTACCGACGTCCGAATTCCCCTCCGCGATCCTTAGAACCCCCTGAAACCAGCTCCGGCAGTCGGTAAAGAAGCGAGTGAGCTTTCCGCGGAGCTTTCGGAGTCTTTATCGACGTACACCCGTCCCTGGGGGTTGATCCGCCCGCCAGGAAGCGCTGACGATCGATTGGCGTCGGTAGAGGGGTAGATAGAGTCCGCACTTGCCGAGGCGCGCGCCGTTGGCGGAGCGGTGGCGCGGGGTCGGGGAGGGGACGGGTATTGATTGAACCAAAAGCTTCCGTGAAAGCTGAACGTTCGAGTTTACGACAGAACAAGTGTGGAATGCGATCGATGGGCCTGAAGATAGTTGGCCAGACCTTTGACGAGAAGTTCCGTCGATTAAAAATCAGTTACCGACCGGTAGAACCGGCAGGAACGTCGGTAACTTGCCGGTACCGACAGACAGAGAAGGTATCGAAGCACCTAGAGGTACCTGACAGGCTATCAGTCGGTATCGCGCCCCAAGACCCCCACCCCCCGCCGCGGATCGGTCGGCCCCATTCATACTCTCACTCCTCGACGAAGACGCCATTCCCCACGGCCCCCGGGGGGCAGGTGCACTAGGTCAGGGAATGTAATTTGGGGAGAGGCACTTACCTTGTTAACAATTTCGTGCTTATCCTGAATATTCTGGGTCGTATCGGTGTGAAGAACCCTCTCCACGGAATTGGGTCTGGAGACCCCATCGAGCTGGACAGCGTCTTTCAAGAGCGGTGGGGATGGAGGGGGAGGAAGATGATCCTCTACCCCCCTTGTGGCGTCCCTCGGATAGTATATTTTCTGTAACAAAAATATATCATTTCATGATGATTGTGGGTTGTCACAACAACATCTGATTACGATAGTCTTCAGCAAATAATGAACATATTTTTCGATAATTTAAACCCACTATCACTGACTACCTTCAACTTCATCTTCCTCGTGGACAAATGGCCGGCGGCTCTCGAGGGTAAAAAAAATATCATCATCGTGATCCCCCAAAACAGCTCTATTCCATCCGCAATCCGTCACGGAAAACTGATCACAACAACAACACACCCGGACAGTTCAATAACGAATGGAGGATCTGACGTCCCGAGACTCTAATCCCCTCTAAATCCAAGATTGATCGAACATTGAAACGGCTTCGGCTGAAGAACCTGTGTGAAAGTGAATCAACAGCTGGATGAACTATCCAGATATATTCCATCTAGCCTTCGTGTGAATGGGATGTTATACTTAGCCACCGACTGACGTTAGATCTCCGGCTAAACATCGCAAAAAGGAAATAAACAAATGGGGCCTTGAATTGTTCGACTATCGAGTGCGTGGAGTTGATCGGAATTTTTGGCCGATTGCCTTGACTCGTGAAGCGACCGCTGACGTCCTCCGCTAATTATAGATCCGAAAATAATCAATCGATTTGGTTCCGCTGAGAAAAATATGGAGACGTAGTACCCGTAGCTAGACGGGGACTGACGGAAAGTCAGTTAGGGGGGTGGGGAAGCTGATCAGGCCCGGGGTGAGGCCCCGAGGAACCCGCCGGGGGCGTTGGGCCGTGTGACCAATCGCCATCTTTGAAAATATTCTTCGGTAGTACAGAGGTAGTATTTCCGCGAGGACCTGTTCCGTGTTAGTGGTACGTTCCTGGGAGAATCATTATTTTATCCTTCAACAATTCCTCCCTCACCCTTTCCTGATATCATGATGAACGCACATTCGCACCCTGTGCACAATAAGCTCCGCTACCCCAGGAACCGAGAGGAAATTAATATGGGCGATAATGCTATAGTGCTGCGACACCGAAAACAAGAACAGAGGAAATGGGAGAGGCTGTCGCGTCAGATGGATGCGATGGCACTCCTCTTCACCCCCTACCCACCCTCATCATCCTCCATTTCCTCATTTTTATACATTTTTTTTTTCACACTAGTTTCACGCTTCGTGGTACAAAAGGCGGAAAGCCAATCGAAAGAACGAGAGAAAAAAAATGTGATGTAACGGGCTTCTGGTACTGACGCTAGAGAATTGCTTGTTTGATCGGAAAATTGGTTGTTCAACCATGAGTTGGGTGGACCAAAGATAGAAAAAAAAATATGGCAAAAGCTCGAGAAAAGTTCTGAAAGATTCGTCAGCCAGATTCCGCCGAATTAATCAGCACCAGCGGCTGACGAAGGAGCTGATCACCCGGAGGGTAAGTTACCGACGTGAAAGGGCTGTGAAAGGGCTGTAGTCAAGGAAAAGGGGGTAGATGCTCGCCCTGTTCAGGGGGTAGGTTATGACGAGGCGGAGGGGAAAAATTCTTATTCCACGATTTCTCGTGAGAAAAAGGACCCATTAAGGCTGGATTATCATTAAAAACGTCTAATGGGACTCAGGACTTACCGATAAACCGCACCTCAGACCCCCCGACCCCACCAACCCCCCTATTTTTCATATTCACTACCCTCTGACGCACAATTTTGCTAATTTCACATGACAAATGAATGAATGAATGGAGAATATCGAAAGCTCGATTGAATGCAATGAGATGACTGTAATTACGAACCTGATTGTGGTCACCAGGAACATCAGGGCTGGCTGACCTGCGGCTATAAATGTTCAATAGTGTCTGGGTCAGCGGGAAAGCGGAAGCTGGGCCACCCTGTAAAATTGTGATCATGAAATGATGAGCATGTGATATAAACTGAGAAGATTTACTGGGAAAAATACTTGAATCAGGCATTTTTTGTACTCGAAAAAAAAATTGAAATATTTCCTATAAAATAGTATAGCCCCCGTATCTCTCACGTTTTCATGAAAAAATATATCATGAGATCCTCAAAATGACCAATTTTCCGGTGGGTAAAAGAGCCCACATATTTTTTTATCTCTCAATTTTCTTCTCCACAAATGAAGGCCAGACTCTATCACTCAAACCTGGGTTGGTAATAAAAAAAAATGGTATAAATCTACCGTAATTGAGCTGTATTAAGAGGGATGCGATATAGGATGGGATATAATAAGTAAAGCTTTTGCCGGAGATATTGCGGTCCAGCAACAAAACCCCAGGGGCATACGTAAATAGAATACTACGAGGTGATGGGGTAGCTCTAAGCCCACCACCGATTTAATTTACTTTTCTAGTGATTACCCTGTGTTCCTCACGCACACCATCGTCGGTACAATTTATTATATCTATTCAGGCCATTGGGGATGTTCATGAGGCAAGCAATATCATCGGCTGTATTTAACCCACCCCTTTTCATCCCCCATCAGTGACTCCTTTTTGCTTTTCATTGGTAAGAAAATACTTTCACCGAGGAAAATAAAAATCTGAGTCAAGCTCGGGAAAAGCCTTTCAACCATCACTGCCGCGATCCAATGAAATCCAACTCCGTATGTTCTTTTTTTTAGTGGAGCCCCTGGGGGTGGGTTTTTTATAAGCTCTGGTACTTCAGGAAACTCCAACGTTCGATTACAAATCCCGTTTACTCGTGGCATTGCCTGCGAAACGAACTATAGCGTGGGGTTCGAGTGATGGGGGTGGGAAGAAGATCGAAGGGGTGAAGGGTTGGGGGGTGGAAGGGGTGGAGGAAAAAAAATTGGGTCGTAAAAGTTGATGAGTTTGGAAATCGATTTTTTTCGGGTTTCGTGGGTTTCTCGGGCTCCTGGGGGCCCTACGGCGAAAAGGGCCCGAAGGGCCTGAGGGGGACCACTCCTTTCCTCCCTGATATGTCAGAATAGAGGAAAGTAGGGAAGGATTAGAGAGTAAATTTGTTGTCATTATGACACTTTCCCAGAACCTTTTAAAATCTCCATAAATTGGCATCCAATTCCACTGCCATCGCGACGCCATTTTGTTGTGACAAAAAAACAATCTCACATCTCCGTGAAGGGAAAAACATTTCCCGTATTTTCAATCTCACTAATTCCGGTTGGTATGCCACTCACCGTCTGATGTACATCCATACTCGGTAGGGAAAAAGTAGTACGAGATTTGCAACGTCAGCCCTTGGAATAATGGAGGGATGGGGGATGGAGAAGGTGTAGAATGAGGGAGTGGGATAAAAGGTACATCGACTCTGAAAGTGGATGCTTCAAGTTGTGAAAAGCGCACACGTCAATACGCGTCACACTTTACCGAGTGTAATCATCGTTTTTTGTTTCGCCCTTCATCTGGAAGACGAGAAGGGAAAAAAAATCGAATATCACGTGCGAAATAGCGGGGGTTGAAGGGGATAATGTGACGTAGTGAGGCCGATTTTTTGGGCCCGAGGTGGAGGGTCGGAATTGGACTCGATGACAGAAAGGTTTCGATCGAGGCCTTTGGGGGTGAATTATACCACCCCCAGCGACCACAGGGGGGTGTGACTTGGCCACCGACCGAAGACTCCCATCAAAGACACCTCAAAATAATTTTCTCCCCCGTTGTCAGCCGTCCAACAAAGTTGGAATCCACCCCAGCTGGCCACAGGGTGTTTACCCCTATCTCTCTCTTTCTCCGAAAGCCCCGAGCTCGTCCGGATTAGTTTGTGGAGGAGTCAACCCCTGTATCTTCTCGGGGTTGTATCGACAAAACACTTCAACACTGTACAACTTCAACTCTTCTGGCAGTAACAAATAGTTTCTCTCTTTTTCGTCTCTAAATGATTTTACTTTTTGTTTCTGTTACATCACACGATTTTCTCTCTCATTTCTGTATCACATTCCGCTTTCTTTTCTTTACTCGGGCAAAGGGGACACAATTTTTCCCGGAAACTTATATATCGAAGCTGAGAATGGGTCTTGAGAATGACATTGAGTGCACAAGGGATACCTGGAGTACTTGGACACATGATACCAAGTGGATTTTCTACTCTCTGATGATCCTGCTGGGTGAAATTGAAAATACACTCTGAAGTGGTTCACCCGGTGGATGAAATGGGACGTCTACTTGGGGGTAGTTTCAAATTTTCAGAAGTGGATGAGTGGAGAAAGGTGAAGGAGAGATATTGGATGTAGTTTGCTATTTTTTATGCCATTAAACACTTTCCCCTGCACCTCCCATCAGGCCCCAAATCCCCCCTGATCAGGCCCTCCCTCCCCCCAGTGTCCCTGATTCCTGAATCAATGTGATCCCGACGGTACGGCAGGCTCACCCCCACAAAATTTCTACTCCCGTACCCAAAACGATTCTCCCGCATGTCTTGATAGTCACTTGACCGCAAACTAAATTAACGTTAAGTGCATCGGGACCGATCGGGTACCTTTCCAGTGTCCTAAATGGTAAACAGTATTTAGTTCCCTTGGGGTTGTGCACTAGGGTACGAGGGTGCATTCGGGGTTATACGCCTGTGTAAGCTAGGCCGTCCGGTTTGGTCTCTGGTGTTATCTACATGTGTGTTAACTCACTGTACATGGAGTTACTATGTAATACAACTTTAGATTGTGGCTAGGGGTGGTGGTGAAGTAACCCTTCTACCTGCATTATCTCCAAGCACGTAGAGGCACAATGCTTCTTTCCTTATGCAGCTCTAGCCTTAGTGCATGGTAATTTGCTTGTTCATTTATTCATTGTAGTACGGTGAGTACTGGGAGATGCATGATAATGTGGTAGGCTAGTGCAACGGGGGATGAATGAATAACAAAAATTGGGGAGGAATAATTTTTTTGACACTTCCGGGTGACTCAGGCTTGTTGTTCAGGGGGAGGTAGAAAGGAAATCGTCAGTTTAATTGAAACCAAAAAAATTGGAGACGTGTCAGGGGGTGGGTGAAAGGGGAGGGAAAAGGACTTCGGACGGAAATTGTTGGTATTTTTAGGGTAGGGGTTGTGGAATGATTTAATGTCGTTCTTGTCGCTGCTGAATCTGCGTATCTTCAACGACAGAGGGAAACGTATTTCATGCAATTGATGTTGATTTTCAGACTGAAGGAATGTAATAAACGGTGGATGGGAGGGGGTGGTACATTTCAGTGAGCAAAGCTACGTTTAAGGGTGAATTTTCCGAGCTTTTTCCGGGGCACGTCTCTCATAAGTATTTAGATACATTCCCTGGATCAGCGCATGCCATCGCAGATGACACATTCCTGAATGAGGAATGCTTAGACATAGAGACGTCACGTGATACTTTTTGGATAAGGGGGATGAATATATTTGGGGGTAGTTGATAGTCTGTGAGGGTATTTTTTCAATATTTTGGAGCCTCTCAGTGATGATTTATTCATCTTGCGGATCTGCCTCCTCTCAGACTAGAATTTCTAGTGATTTTTGGGGGAATCGACGGGCCCAGGCAACTGGGACTTGTCTCGAGAAGTGAATTTGGGACTTAATAAACATCTGTCAGGGTTGCTCTGCCTTAATCGGGACTCGGGGAAAGGATTTGCGCGAATTTGGTCGGTCAGGGACCGAATTAAATAGGAAAAACGATTGTGAATATGTTATTTTACGGAATTGGCTGTGCGCAGTTCATTTTGCGCATCGGCTATCACCTCTACCCCTCCCCCGATGACGTAAAATTCAGGCCCCATCATCCGCCATCGTAATTTCGACTCCTTTTTTTCGAAAATTCGTAAATATTATTGTTTTCCGGGTGATGAGATTTATAACTCGTTCACTGGAGAATCGAATCACTGGCGCCAAGTCGGCCAACACCCGGGCTTCGAACCCAGTGAATGGCAATGATTTAGAAGCCACCGATTTGTTGGGAAAAAATAACAGAAATGCGTAAAGTGGAAAAAAATAAATAGCGAGTGGAATGAGAGAAAAAATATGATTGGATTCGGAGGAAAATGGGACAGACGTGAAAAAATAATTGGATAGATGGTATGTGGATGGTATGAGTCGTGTGTATACGACTGCGGATCGATTTTCGATGGTACCCAAACATGAAGCGAGACCAGGATTATCTGGACATTTCAGGCTGAACGATGGGAAAAATCAACGGTATCAGTTGTGGTGCAATGGACGCGTTGAATACAGCACCTGGGAGGGTTGTGAATTCGGGTGAAACGGTTTATCATGAGAGGGATGATATAAAAAACGTCAAGTTTGGATAAAATTCAAGAGATTGTGTACCATTTTTTTTTATTCGACATTCCTTTGATGTTACAAATGTCTTCTGCGGTTTACGTCGACGTCTGACTGTCTCACCACTTTGTGAACATCAAAAAAAATATGGAACCGGTCAGGCAAATCGAAATTTCTTTCTTTCTCGGCTAAGGGCAACTCAAGCCGAAAAGGAAAATCGATGCCAGACCCTTTTTGGTGCTCAACTTCACCTCCAATTCCTCCTCGGGAACGTCTTCCTCAGCTTATCCCGTCGTACCACAGTCGGAATCAATCCCACGTGGCCGATAACTACGATTCGATTTCTCTTGACGTGTCTCTATATTTACTGTGAATTACCAGTGACATTAACTCGGATCTACAATGGTCAGGTAGCTATCGGGCCGTTGAAGTAGGTTAATGTCGTTGGCATCCGGTTGAGGACGAATCTGAAGGAGTCGTCCGGCCGCAAATCGTAAATTATCAAAGTCAGAATGATCGAGTAGCAAGGATTACAGTAACTTCTGATTACCAAAATTTACTATTGAAATTCCCGACCCATATTGCCCATCAATTCATGGGGTAGTCGATTCGCTGGGTAACCACGGAATCCTACGATAGAAGTTTTGGAACTATTCGATGAGGTTTCAGGATGTGCTCGTGAGCGAGGTAATTCTCCGTTTCCTTCAGCTACGATACAACGTTTTGGGTGACTGGAGGAAGAACTGGAGTTGTCGTAATCTAGTTAATTAATGATCATTGACTTTGTGACGAGATAAACAGATTTACGTATTTTTTCCGGCGGTCGTTATGATAAATTTTATTGCAGGGAAAATGGTTTCCATTTTTGAAAAATCATAAGCCGACCAAAAATCGATACGTACACCTGTCACCCCATCATCCCCATGATCCCACCAGCAGCTGTAATTCTCCCAGCTTTCCCATCACAAATGATTGATGACCATATCGACAGCTCCATCACGTCCAACCCCTAAGTAGAATTCAACTCAATCCCGATTATTGTACCGACCGATGGTACAATTCATGAATAGCATCCATCAACTACCCCCCAATTTCATTCGACCAAAAGTTAATTTCGAGATATTGAATTGAGATACTTCGAACAATTGGGGTATTAGCGGTCGAATGGGGGTGGGTCTGGGAATTTGAAATTGACGAGGGAAATTCTGAGGAGGAATTTGTAGGGTGGGTTCAGTTTCGAGGACTTGTCGGACAAACAACCCCTGGACTATCGTCCCTTCGATTCGGGGGGAGTTTTTGGGGGGGTGGGAAATGTCGAGGGGGATGATAATTTCGGTTTAATTTGAATGGTTGTGTCGTTATTGCTCAGTTGTCTCGCTATCACTGACCAGTCGATATTTGCTGGCTCGACAACCCCCGTCTGGTCATCAAACTCATGCGCACTTAGGGTTGAAGCGAGGGATCGATATGGCTTCTTGACTATTTTATTTCTTACGTCGGGGGTTGGTATGTTGATTCGATTGCCAATCGACGGGGTTTTCAGGAGACGGAAGTGAGATGATGAATTCAGATTTAGGGGTGACGAAGGATTTTACGGGGGTGGGGGGTGATTGGAGGAAATTGAAAAATAGGGGTAGGAGAAGAAGAGGGGGGTGGAAAGGGAGGAAATTATTGGGGGAAAATCGGGGGATTCTGGCCCTAAATTACAATGAGGGATGAGGGATGATTTCATTCTCATTAGGGGACGTCAGGAATTTCGACTCGACAGAAAAAAATTGGAATTAAAGGGAAAGGGAGGCAAGAGGGTAGTTTCAGGTCTCCAAATGGGGTATTGAGGGATGTTTGTCCTTCAGGGGGTGGGAGGGATGATTTTTGGAGCTTTTTCCGGGCTTTTCTTTCGCAAATAAATCAAAGACGTCACGAAATCAGTGACGTTGTGACGTATTTCATCCCCTTTCAGGGAATAAAAATTCTGTATTTTGATTTTCCCACTCGATATCATCCCTCGTTCATCGAATGTTGATGTACCACCAACAATTTCCGCATTACCCCCGACGAAAGCTTTCAAACACTGTATTTTCATTGTTATTATCATCTCTCGGTGGTCTTGTTTCGTTTGTTCGAATTGTCATTACGAATTCACTGGTTAATTGCCTCCCTCCAATTAAACATCATTTTACCGAACTGCGTCATCGGTTTCCCCTTCCGGTGCCGCCTGATTTTATAAGGAATTAATTGTGATTCACTGGTCGACGTCACTAATTAAATTCTGAAGTAATGAAAATGTGGGAAACGCTAGGGGATGATCAGGGATGACGTGTCTGGAGGGGAGGAATGTATGGAACGTGGACTGGCCGACATTTTGGGGAGTCTACCGGTGACCTGGCCCATTTCGTCGATCGACTGCACCATTTTATCGATCGTCATAAACAACTTCATGTTTTTATCAACTTCAGACGGTTCTGGCCCGAGATAACTGAAGACGTCTCCGAGGAATTTCTCCTCCGGCACTCAAATGATGCCATTTCTTTAATGAAGAAGAAAACTAGGACATTTATTTTCATCAGCATTCCCGACACTCGCCATTTCTAATCAAAATGAATCGAATTGCAAATCGAGTTGGGACTGAGAAGCGAAAACACTAAAGGAGTTCAACGGAACGACGTGAAAGCTGAGAGACCGTCCACCCCAATAGAGATACTAGGGGTGGAAAAAAAAATCTCGTCTTAGTCAGGCTGTTTCACCCTCTCGCATCCAGATTTTTTCCCATCCCCTCATCATCCCCTCATTCTCGCCGATGGGGAATCAAGCGGGAAAGGAAATTGTTTTTACGATAAACTTTACCTTATCGGGAATCGCTCGCGTTTCCACCTCGAGATTCATTAGAGCGAGAAGTTGTTTGTTGCACTCAAGGCACTCACCCTCACCCCCTAGTCACCCCTGCTGATCCACCATCCCCTCATTCGCTGCCAGTATCACAATGGAATTTCGTAATACCTGGATCGCATTTCAAACTTTTTTCTTGTCATTTTTTTTTTCGTCTGAGGAGATGGCTAACAATAAAATTGGATTGCCCTGGGGTGTAATGCTAATGGATAAGTCTTTCCGGAGTTTGAACGGATAATTTGGTCTTGAGGTAGAGGAAAGGAGTCGATTCAAGACTTCCTCCGGGTTCCGTAATTTTTCCCCGCTCCCAATCACCGGTAGATCGTATCAGGGGACTGAGGTCGTCCCAAATCTGATGAGGATCGTGAGACGATAGGGTGAGGCACCCCCTGATGTTCGAAGGGATTCCCGAACACGTCATGTTGACGTACGGAATGGGCCTGACCTTTGTCGTACCCGAAAAGTCGGTCAAACGTCGGCCCTACGTCACTCCTAGAAGGGGATCGAATGAATCTATCACTCGGCACGAAAAGCCCTTTCGACGATCCGACAAATCCACTTGAATTTATTGAATATTCGTCTCAATTCTGTAACAAAGAGAAACGAAGGGAAGTCCCAAAGATCCAGACGTCACCCGATATTACATTCCAGACGTGTGTAAATTCGCATCGAAGCGACCCGGAGTCTCCATCGATAAATATATATCGAGGGACGAGGATAGTGCGGATACACCAGACGCTTCTCGACATGAAATATTTCAATTGACAAGAATGAAGATTTATTCCCTTTCCCGACGACTTTCCTTGATCAACAGTGACAATTTACTTTCCCTGAAGGAACTGATAAAGTGATACAATTGGATTTATAACGATATCTTCGAATGCATTCGAAATCTAATGTATTCACAATCGAATTTCGTCCCAGAATCCATCCGAGGATAGCCTGTCTTGGAAAAATGGGACTCACTGGCTCAAATTCTTTGATTGCGTCGTGATTCTTGACTCAGTCAAGTCGTCTATCGCACCCTTCGTCAGGATATTGATACCCAGAATTTCTGGGGTGAAGGTCGTGAGGGGTTGACTATCAAAGATCGAGGATCAAACTACGATAACATGACAGACACCTGTGGCACTTCACGGAGGGTTCAATGTCACCCCCAACTTCCCTTAATGGGTTCATAAATAATCGAAAGCCTCGACCCGCCCTTGGTTTACCCCGAGTACAATAATCTCCGGAATTTGCACATCCAAACAACCCCTAAAACATCATCCTCCGTCGCCGATCGTTAACCCTTTGCCAGAACGCCGACAATAAGATGTTCATAAGGGATGATCAGTCAAGATCTAGCGCAATCAATCGTATCATTCATCGTGATATTGATTGTGATAGGCCTCTGTCAAGTTCATCACAGACCGACGATCAAAGATGACGAACTAACCCCCCCCAACACCCCCAACATGACAGACACCTGTGGCACCCCTCGAAACTTTCAATGTCACCCCGAACTTCCCTTATTGCGTTCGTAAATAATCAACCCCCAGAACCTACCCTCAGTATCCTCCGACTACAATCATCTTGTCCTAAATTTACCCAGCCAAACAACCCCCAAAGCATCACCCTCCATCACAAATTAATAACCCTTTGTCACTATGCAGACAACAATAAGACGTTTGACGTCAGGATTAAGACTAATGCATCCCCATTTGTAACCACCCCATCCCCCTCGCAAGTCACGTAGTTCCTAGTATTTCCTAAAAGCACGCGTCGTGCGACTGACTGTTGGAACTCAACCTGAGAGGGTAGATCCACTGTTTGGGGTGAAGTTAAGCCAACCGTGTACCTAGGTGCACACAGCCACCCTTATATTCGCTGCATCCATCAACCCCGGGATGAAACTGGCGTCGCCTCGGGCGTTGGTAACGGGTATACAACCCTGAAGGATTGGAAGGGGGTGGGAAAGGGGAGGATAAGTAGTACGCGACGAAAATGTTTGCCGCCAGACCAGGATAAGAGACATACTGTTAGTCACGGGGGTAGCAAATTCTTCCGACACCAATACATCCCCTAGGGGCGCTGTCATTTTCATGTGAACGTGACCGTATGCACCGGGAGGGGTAGGAGACTGCGGGAAGGGGTGGAAACGACCCTTTGAGGGTCGTTGGGTACCTGGGGGGTGGTTCGGCTGATGGTGGGGGATGTCCTGGCTCATCATCAGGCTTTTTGGAAGCTTGCAGGTGTCAGATGATGGCGGACGCGTCAAAAATCGTGCGCGTCTGGGGGTGGGTGCGACCCTTAACGACGGATATGGTATCCTCCGCCAGCGGACTGACCCTTTCGAGGGTTTTGGATGTCGGGCTGATGTTTATGGGCAGTTTATCGAGTCCGATAGACCTTTGGTAATGTAAACGCGGAAAATTCGAAGTATCTGACCATGAACCACGTGCTTTCATGGTCTGGTGGAATCTGTGATCGTCAACTAACCACTTCCGGTCCCATGAACTCGGACATAAATTGCAACTGGCTACCCTACGATCTTCCATTTAGCACGAGAGCCGAGCAAACAGACGGCACCCCTCGCTAATTAATCACAGCATGACAAATCGGCCAGAGCTGCTTTCGAGCTTTTCCCTTCCCTGATTCGTAATCCGGTTAAGGAAAATTAAAATGTCCATCAAAATCAAAGTTCGACTGTATTTTCAACCGTAAGAAACTGGGATAAAGTTTCTGATTGAATTACCAACAGTTCGAGCTTTTATTCATCGAGAAATACTCAACATCTGAAGTGTATTATAAGTTCTCCCGAATGAAATTGACGTTCACGGTTATAGTTTCTTAGATTCTAGAACTTTCTTTGACGTACGCTTTCCTTGACATCAGTAAATTGACGAAAATTCAATTAATTCGAATGTCCCAACGATTCGTCCGTCCAAAATCGATCTCCCCAAGTGCCAGAAATCATAATCCCTCGATTCGAAAAAGCATTTCCACGGGGTTCAATCGATCCGGGGGTTAACTACCCCCTTTCCCCACCCCATCCCACCACCCAACGCACGCGGTTAACGCACAGATGCCGTTGGTCAGGGTGAATTTTCCAATTGAATCCGGTAAACATTACCAACGTCAAAGTGAAGCTAAAGAGAACGACTGAGCGAGGGGTGGGTAGGAGGGGTGGGTGTGTGAGTCGTAGGGTCGTGTCATGCCGGTTTGGGTTTCAACCACCCTTACATAACCAGAGCACCAACGCGCGTCCATTTAATCAAAGACTTCCTGGATTGTTGGAGCAACCGCATCGTGCCCGCATTACTCTCAAGTGGCACCCAGCTCTCTACCACCCCCCCCCTTCCCCTCCACCCCATGGCGCCTGCTTTCAGCCCTCAACTCCACTGTGGATGTTTACTCAATGTGTATCCAACCCCCATGCCACACAAGTACTGAGTGAACACGCGTCGCATTCGGCCGTTTCATAACAGCCGTTTCGCGTTATCTTTCTGGCTAACGAGAGAGATGGAATGGTATAAGGGCCCTTAACTCGACATTAACCATGCCTTCAGCACCATTTATGACTGGCACTGGCAAAGCAAACTGTTTCCGTTTAAGCTCTTGTGATGTAATAATATTTTACGGTGAAATTACATTTTTCCGGAGGGGGCGTAGGACTTTTTCCGTGCAAGATATTAGATTAGTTTTTCCAGACTCTGTTGTTAGAGGTACTATTAACTGGTATTGTGGGGATAAAGGGATATGAAATGATCAGATCTTGAGTGATTCGAGACAAAGACATGCGAAGAAAAAGGCCCGAGTACTCATTCCTGCCAAAATGCAAGTCCCAAGTACTGATTCCTGCCAAAATACAAGTCCCAAGTACTGATTCCTGCCAAAATACAAGTCCCAAGTACCGATTCCTGCCAAGAAAAAGGCCCAAGTACCCATTCCTGCCAAAATACAAGTCCCAACTACGGATTCCTGCCAAAATACAAGTCCCAAGTACTGATTCCTGCCAAAATACAAGTCCCAGGTACTGATTCCTACCAAAATACAAGTCCCAAGTACTAATTGCGAGACCCATCTACGATTTACTGATAACAATTCTCGTAATTGCTTCCAATCAGCTGTTAGTACCGCCTTAAATCAATAACTTGATCCACGATTGACTCATATACATGTGTTACCTCATGCCCACCCACTAGTCGTTATTATAATATCTATAGGAGATACCGTGGGCATGCAATTAGCAATTAAAATCGTAGATTCAGTAGCAACGGATTCAGGTGGATTGCAATGGATGAACCGGCAATAGGGACTGTGTGATAACATTGCCGTTGCATTTCGATATCGACCGGAGGATTATAATGACTATTTGTACCCAGTGATACATCATTAGTTGGTTGATTTGCATGTGCGATAGGGGATGCAGTCCGGGGTGAAAGTACATGTCGGTGTATTTGATTATTGTAGTGGGTAAAATACGAGTGAAAGGGGGTGACTTACGTCGTTCTGGGTGAATGTTGGTGTTATTGGACCATCACTTGCCTCCCATTTGTCCGCAATCCTGATCGTCTCGGCTGTCTTCTGCTGGACCGATTTCGACTCGTCGAGGAGTGTCAGTTCGTAGAATTCTTGGATATCTGTAAGCAGATGATATTCAGATATTAGGGAGGGTTGGTGAGTTCACGGGGGTGGTAATCGCGCCGACTTTCACGGAGAATTGTTGGATCCAATTGGTGAGACAAAGGAAAAGCTCATTCGGGAATTGATGATAAAGTTTTGAATCAGTTGAGGGGTAAATTCATTGGAACTCATGGCTTTGAAGGTAAATTCTGATTGTTGGCTCGCCGAGGGTTGAAAATTTGATGAAGTTTGTTGTGCGAGTGCATTGAAACATGAGGAATACATTTAATTGGCATTTGGAGATAGAAAAATATCTGCAACGGAACTCACCCCTTCACCCCTTCGAAATTGGTGGAACGACGAATGGATCGGCGGCGGATCGAATGAGGGAACGTGATAAACGATCACTTGACAGCTACCGGGACTTCCCCTGGGCCCATACCGCGACCAAACTGAGCTTGCAGAGCTTGCTTGGAAGTCATTTCCCACAGTTTTCACTATGAATTGATATCATGAATATTTTTTGAAACCGCAGTCACGCGAGACTACATGCAAGAGTTTTATTAAAGTTACGGAGTTCAACTACCGCTGGGACGCGGTTTTATGCTGTTTAAAATTCTTATCGTGGGGGTTAGTCAACGGAATTAAAAAGCCATTTGGAATAACTTCCGAGGGGGAGAAAACTTTTTTTTTCAGTGAAAATGAGAGCAGTTGATTTTATACGTGCGATGAAACAAACATGTAGTTGAGAAAGAAATAGTCGTTCGAGGAATTGTGGAAGTTCTAGCCCTTCCGACAGTCCTAGCCCTTCCAGAAGCCCTAGAGCCCTTCCGGAAGTCATATAGCCCTTCCAAAAGTCCTAGTCCTTCACATATATTTCACCAGAATCACATGTTTTTGGTCTTTCACTCCTTCCATTATTTAATCCGGTACTAGAACGAAGGGCTAACGATGAAAATTGCTACAACCTTTCTCCATAAAGCACGTACTACGAAATCAGTGTTGGACGAACGTTCCAGAATATTGATTCATAATTAACACAAGCTTTATACCGAAACTTTGGTTTGCAATTATAATTTACCGATAAATTTCTCGGAAAACAGGGAACGATTATTATGCACTGGATGCTTCTACTCAATTTGCCTTCGGCGTCAAAGTGTTCGAGCTTGCGCTCAGTCATGATATAATAAAGCTTTCGAGAAGCTGAATGGATGGGGAGGAAAATAGAAACGGGAATATTTCGATGGAAAAAACGTATCGCTAGAAAACACATGTGAACATTATATAACTTGGGATAATATTATCGGACGACCCTTGACATGTCAAAAGTCGTTCAATAGTACCTATTTGTTAAAGAATTATGATGTGGGGAATTATTCGTCGGTCTTGGTCGGCCCTCGTTGACTGTTCATTGATTGTCATTCGAGCTTACGATGGGAAAAAACGTTTCGGAGGTCGCGCCCGCGGAAAATTCATGTCTCGACCCTTTTGTGGAGTCTCCAGTCGTCATATTATCGGATTGCAAATGGCCTCCTTCATCACGATGAAGAATATCAGGTCAGACCCAACTTTTAATCCCAGGAGCTTTCGTCATTATCGATTGCCATTTTATTTGCTCGCGAGATGGAATCGAAGATAAATTGTTTCAAAGAAATAATTAACCAAAGTAAACGTTGTTATCCATTTCCCGGTATCACGAACATCCGAGTAATCCATTCGCCCATGACTCAACTACTTTCGAATCCAGGGAATGAATGGGCTCCACCTCTGGTCAAGCGAGAGCGACGCAAATGGATTGGAACGGCCTCGGGACCCATTTCCAGTTGTCTCTCGTCTGACAGAAACAAGACACCGATCTTCCTTTCTTATACATTTTCACGACCTCGAGAAAGTACTTACGACAAATGAACCTCAGGATGTCTCGGGGGGTAGTAAACTCACGGGGCACGTGTTACACGGTGTCTGACCGCTGTTGTCCTGTTTCTACTTGATCCTGTGGTTCATCATCGTAAAAATGTTTTATATTGTGAGTGTCTTATCCAACGACTGGAATTTTCATTCGGAATGTTTACGCAGTTGAATCGGTGAGTGAAAGACGCCATTCAATTTGTTGATTAGGGGATGGTCGGGGGGTATTTTATGACGTGAATAATTAGTCGAGAAAATTCAGATAAAAAATCGCCGGTTGGGGTCAGTGGGAGAGTGGGGCCTCATGGAGATGGAAAGTGGGTCTCACTGTCCCATAGAACCCCTGAGCTTTTGGGTCCCAGGGCCCATAGACGCTCCGTAATATCGTCTGAAAGATCCTCCACTCTTCCTCCCCTACAAAATTCATCCCTCCACGGAAATTATGAACGAGTCTACAGCACCTGGTGAATATTTAAATATTCCGATTCTCTGAATCCCAGTAGACGATCCCCACAGAACAGAAACTGGTGATTTACTGTAATTATCCAGACTAGGGGTGGCAATACTCGTGCCTCACCCTCCCTCACACCCCATCCTTTCGCCCACTTAACCACTGGCTTCCCTGTTGCCACTTCCCCTCTCCACTAGGTGTTTTACCACTCGAATTTATAACATCCCTTAAGCTAACATCCGACGAAAAATGGCTGTTTATATTGTCGGCAATGGTGGGGTAGAAAAGGCCCCGAGAATATCCGGAATAAAAAATAGAAAATTGTGGAACAATAACCGCGATGTCGACGAGTCTGATCTAACGCGCCAATTAAAATCCCTCGTGTTGGTGTGATCCTGGTGATAACGATTGTAGAAAGGACAGAAGGACCTGGGGGTGGGGAAAAAAAAATTCAGAACACTGCGACAATGGAAAAAGTTTTTCTCTAATTCTCCTCTATTTACTGCGACACTCTTTTGCAAGGGGTAAAGTTGCCGACGTAAAACCGATTCTAGCAGGGGTTGAAAGTGGTTGCAGCATTTCATGGGAAGAAAGGGAGGAAGGGAATGAGGGAAAGGGAGGGCAAGTGGTTTCGTTGACTAATCGAGGCCCCTCCGGGGTTGGCAATTCAGAGAGAGACATTTATTGCTGGAACGTATACAAGGGCCAGGCCCCAGGGTTGTTTCTCCCCCACGTCTGGTGAATATTTCCAGGGACACGAGTTTTTGATGTTTTTTTTTGGGTTGACCCAGCTTTATTAAGTCTGAACTGTCAATCCTGGCAGTCCCCACCAGGAATCTGGTTCCAACCGGTCGTGATGCCCATCTAGGGCCCACGTTATGTCAATAAATCGCTCTGAATCCACCTTTTCCATTAAATCACTTCAATATGACATGAGATAAACAAGTTTTATGTCATGACACTCGTCTACGACCGAGATCTAACGTGTTCATAATTTTTCAAAAATAAATTAGCCCAGATTTCAATTTTAAAAATGCACCGACGTTCAATCGGCCATATTACACAGCTGTTTTGATATTGTAGCACACAAACTACGGTGGGAAAAGCCGCCGACGATGGAAGGGTGGAAATGGGGTGGTTCAACGCTGTTGGCACTGAGCTAGGTCAGCTTCGTCTCGTAATAAACTCCGGTGGTAATATCACAACGCCTGGGACCCAACTCGACATGAACATGCTTTCAGCTTTAAAGCACGAAGTGTACATTTGGCTTCTTGTGGCTGATAAAAACTATTTTACAACTTGAACGAACGGAGTGCAACTGCCCAAGCAGATGAACGGTGATACATATAAGGGTGGTATATGAGATAAAATAACGAGGGTTGAATTTCGTTTTTCTGGGGGCGGGGGGGTGGTACAGTTGGGGTAGAATCGCTGTGATTGCAGTTAAACGTGAGAGCATTCAGAGTGCATTAGAAAATTTGGGAAAATAACGGGAAATCGATAGGCTCCGGGGGTGGAAAACTCCGGGGAGGGGTGGGGAATATTGTACCACCACCCGAACAGGGGGTGGGTTAACTACCTCACCCCTAGTTCCTCAAGACCTCGATTCGTCTGGAACCGATTTCCCTTTTTCCTTCGGACGTTTGTCCTGAACGTGTGGTATGACCTCCTCATGCCCCTGTCCTACCCAACGAGTCATCAGAAGGTGTCCCAGGCATATCACGTGACACTGATATGCCTCTGTGTGTCGTACAGATAATGTAGTAAATGTTTGAACAAAGGAAAACGTATAATGCAGTCTCCAGCGACTGTACTGTAGCATAACAACACGGGGTATCGTACGTGCTTCCATTATAACGGATAAGGGAGGACTCGTCAGTTTGGTAGGACAGCAGCAGTTGGAATACGCAAATGAAACAGTTCTAGGGTACGACATGACAATGAGAAAGTTTCACGAACTCAATTCAATGGCGACTCGTTCAACGCCTGATGGCAGCAGAATCACGACCTGAGTGGAGTGACTCTTGATCGTTTGCCGAGGGGTAAGGGTAGGCGGATCGATCGGTAGGGGGTTGGTCGATCGAGTTTTTGGGGGTGAGCCTCCGGGAAGACTGCGAGGTCGACCCTCAGAGCCTCCCTGGACCTCCGAGTGAATTGAAGACGTCTGAACAGGTCTCCAGGGGTGATAGACAGCCGGTTATGAAGTCAGGAGGAAGAGATTGTGGATAATGAGATGTTAATGAGGTGTAATAACTTGAGGAAGAGTGAAATAGTTCAGGGAACAATCAAATTCTCAAGAATTTGACGTCTAATTTTTGACTCTTCGGAATCCAGAGGCAATTCAATTTCAACGGTGCGGGAAACTGTAATAAGCTCTTCCCGTAAAACTAACTCGTTCTAATGAAAATTACTGAGAACAGGGGTAATTGAGAAATTTTGGGTGGCAAGTTTATTAAACGTGTTTGAGGTCGGTTCTAGTTTCACGTGCAAAAGCTGTATTTCGACGTTGAATATTCCCGGGATCTCCAGCAACTCTCGACATCTCGTTAAATGACGCCATCTGCTGGCGCATATTATTTCGGAGGGCATGATGTATGCAGAAATGGTTGGACTACACGAGGCAGATGTCCTCATAAATGCGGTCGGGGGAATCCCCGTCGATAGGGTAAGTCTTGTTTATCGTTACACGGGGAGGGGCGAGAGGGAACGACGATGGTCGTCTCCAGGGCGACGGCCCTTGTGTATTAACAAGGCATTAACGTAAGGAGGGCTATCATTAATTGAATATTACATGTGATAGTCGTTGGGCTAATTATTGGAAAGCCTATTCGAGCGAAAAATGTGTTCTCTCAGCCATTAACATCGAAGTGTGAGGAGAAACAGATTTATTAAGTCTTTTGTATGATCGTAACCTGTGGAAGCACAATGTGATTATACGGAGGGAATGACTAACAGTTATTTCCATCGATAATGAGACTTATCACACGGAAAGACAATTAAATTCAAAATTAAACCCCGGAAAAATCGTCAGGAAGTCATCCTGAGGTTGAATAAGCCTTCCAGGACAGCCTATAGAGGACTAATCCATAGTTTTATGTATTGGTTAGTCTAGTTTCGTTATTAGGTTCAAGTTCCATAGGTTAAAATTTAAAAAAATCGTGGGGAACGATATTTTAGGGCGTGAACATGTTTGTGTGGCTTCTAGATCGTATTTTCTCGTAGTGCAATCCCTTTTTTTTATTATATGGGACGGAAATGTAATAAGAAACGGGTGGAGAATCAAAAAAATCCCGTCCGTTCACTCGCAATTAGCTATTCACGAATTCATCGATCTTCTAATTGACGATTTTGAAGGTTTAGACCGTTGATTCGTGCAAAAGGCTTCAATAACGTTCCATTACGAGTTCGATGGATCATGGATGGATGGAATTACGACGGAATATTGAAGATAAAGCCAGAAATCGTCATTTTAATCAGAAAAACTTGAAAAAAAAATGTTTCAAGTTCTCTCCGGTCAATTCTCTTGATTTCTAGGGTTTCTAGGAGAACATTTACGTACCGGATGAAGCTAATTCACAATTCTCCCCCAATATCCGTTAACGGTTCATTCAAATACCTTCTTTCGGTGCAACATAGCCATGAACTTCGCAGTAACTTCCGGCCGGTCCAGTAGTTCCCGGTGTATCAAGTGTGAAAAGTGTATTAGCCGACGACATCGTCAGTCCATCTTCCGGTGTCTGCAGTAAACTCGAAGCTGGACGATTCTGTTGTTGTCCTCGATGATGATGATCATGATGCGGATGTTGATTTGTCACAATTTCATCACGTTTACACTTCGAACACCGACGCATCTCAGACCTAACGCGCAGTAGCCAAACCATACCGAATAGTGCCATAGCAACATCGAAGATCCCCACACTCGACGTCTGCTTCATGCTCGTTGGTACCCGGTCATCGAGGCAAGTCGCGTACCCACGATACATCACCCTCGACCCCGTTAGCCTTTACCTAGTCCAACATCTGTAACTTGTCGACTCTTTATCATTCAATTTCAGTCGTGTTCCAACCCCTCGTCGGCGGATCGATTCCTCCCCCACCCGACTTATCCTCTTCTTCAGCGAGGATCATCACCCCGTGGGAGTCGGTCGTAAGGGACGACTGGTTCGCGGTCTTGGGGGGTTCCTCCGGGGCATGTGGGGTGGTCTGATTGGTCAACAGGTCAATCCCGGGGCGTCACGAGACCTCAGTCATTGTTGGACGGGTCAGGGGCCCGGACACGACCTACGAGAGTCTTCTGATCCTCTCTTTCATCGTGTCTTGTCCCCCAGGTTCTCTCAGGTCGTGGGGTAGTCAGCGGTAGCCGGCTGTTTGATGCGGTCGTCTCGGTAGAAAAATGAGAAACTTCTCTCGTCTTCGGTGAAAGGAAGTGGAGCACAACTTCTTCAAGGTTTTCTTCTTCTCTAGTCTTTCGAGAGGATAAAACACCAGTTATTGGAAACACTTGGCTCTCGTCTGGTGCATTCTATCCTCCTGCACTTTGGCTCAATGCAAATGGAAAATCCTGGCATTTGTGTTGGGATCATAAAGCTTTCATGGTTTTCCCAGGATTCTCAATGTTAAAGAAATCAACCGACTTGGTATGGGTCTGATATGAGGATGAGGTGGAGGGAAGTGAGACGTTGGGTATAGGAATCGCGAATGTGAGTAACAAGATTTTCTGCTGCTGAGGGAGACGGCATTCTGGGGTAAATGCAAATGTCACTCTCTCCAAGTGGAAATAAGGAAAACACGATTGTACATCAACATCGCGATCTCTTTCGTCTCGTCCGGATATTTAAATGAATTTTCAGCTTTTCTTTTCACTGGATTATCACCCGATGGCCTGAAAACAAAATCGTCAGTCAATCAGATGTTGATGGAGTTATTGGATCTCACGTTTTTCTTTTTTCAATCCTCTGACGTGCAATTGACTTTGAAAATCAAGTTGTCGGGGTGGCGAGGGGGTGGGTGGTGGGGAGAGGGGCGGGGGAGGGAGCTCGAGGGTTCAATCACATCAGACAGCTCGAGAGCTGGCACTTCACGTCGCGTGTTACAACAATTTTCAGGTGCGTACAACTGACACTTCAGCTCGACGTTATTGGGGAGGGGAAAAGCTTCGAGGGGTTGATTTCTCGGGGGTTTTAAGGAACGAGAATATGGGGATATGTTGATACTGATGCTGTCAGTGGCAGACGATTTTTGGTGAGGGAAAGGTCGTGGAGGGTTTCGCAGTCAATCGAAAGATGATATCTCAGTCAAGTGTTTCCGATACAATCGAGTTTCGTTCAATTGGGGGTTAAGACTAAATGGGGGGATGAATGAACGTGGGAAGGTATTTTTCATCGGTGAATTATGGGGTCGTAGGTACAGAAATCGCTGTAAATTCGGTAGCCGGTGCGTGACGGAACATCATAAATTTTTGTCGGGGGGTGAGAAAGGAGGGGAGAGGGGTTGCAATATAAAGAATTGTTCGACAAGCATCTGGGTACTGCCGTAAACTGTGCAATGGAGCCGGGGGTTGATTCATGGGGTGGAGTATTTACTCTTCCAGGATTTTTCAATCATGTGGAATAGAGTTTTCATGTTGTTTGATCATTCGTGGGGAGATGGATATCAAATATACTTGAAATGAGGGTATTATCATCCCCCTTCAGAGCCCATCTCATATTCGAGGGGAGGATAACCCATTTCCAGTTGTACAATCGATCGGAACCGGATGTTCCCGCCATTTTGTCGTGTCCTAGAGCAAGATCGAGGGGTAGAAAATCGTTTGTCGTCATCTGGTGATCTTCAACCCTTATGAATTAACGAAAATGGGGGGGGGTGAACTATCGGGGAAATAGTTCAGGGTACGTTGACGTCGATCCCAGGACGAAACCAACAAAATACAGGGCTTGAAACAAATCCCAAATTCGTTGGAAATACGTTATCGTATAACAGATACGTTATCGTATGCCTGTCTGCGACGTTCATCCTCTGCAAACTTGAAACTAGTCTTTGTGTACAGAAATCGATTGCCCAGAACAGCAACCGAGGGAGAATAGGTAAACAAAGTCTACACGAACAACTACTCGGATATTCTCTTTTCGATAGCTGTTACCTCCTCTCTCTATTTCCGTTGGTACGTTTACACACTGACATTGTCAACCCGAATATTGAATGGACTTTTCTCGTTGAATCGACGATTCGTTGACTATCGAGACTTCATCTTCAAACATGATGAATAATTCTTGAGCTTGAAGAATTCATCTCACGAATCTACCGGTTCCTACATTCATAACAAAGGCACTTTGACAATTCAACGTATATCGTAGGGGTGGAAGGGTCTGTCCGTGTATGATAATACCGGTAAGGGTTCCTAATTGAGTTTAATCCCTCGAGAAAACTTCAGGAGTCCCTGGAAGATGGGGTATAACCATGATCGACCGTCCGGAACTCCTCGAGGAGCGTAAATTCCCCTTCAAAATTTTCGAGTTTGGGGTGGAGCCGACGATTCAATGGCTTCATCAGAAGATGAGATGATTACTATTACCCTCTGATTGGGGGTTATGGAAGGGGGTGAATTAATACGTGTTGGTTTGCTGAGGTGAAGATGAGGGTGGGTGGGAAGGGCCCGGGTGAATCGTTCGGTCCAGACGGGAGTAGATAAGTTAGAAGGTGAATCTGGGGTCAGTTCAGGCCCAGATTGGGTCGGAATCGGGTAGAGGGGATGAGGGAGACCTGATCAGGCACGATTTGGGCCCTACGGAAGCCACCGGGACCGCCTGATGACCGAATAACGCCCTTATCAGGCCCTCAGGTACCTTATAAAACTCGGTAAGGCCCCTCTCAGGTCGTCAGGTGCCTCAGAACACCTAATAAGGCCCTTATCAGGTCATCAGGTCCCTCACAAACCCTCATAAGGCCCTTACCAGGTCATCAGGTCCCTGATAAAAATTCATAAGGCCCTTACCAGGTTATCAGGTACCTGATAAACCCTCATAAGGCCCTCATCAGGCCCTCGGGTTGATGTAGTAACGAGCTATCAATCTAAAAATAAATAATTCACTCGCATCTAGTCGGAATAACATCAACTACAAAATTTCTTTTCTCTTTCCTTCGATAATTTTTCTTTTAAACTTCGTAACTTCGACTTTTCCTCTTATGGGGCTAGCTATCTAAGTTATCCAACAACGAAACAGACTTTGCACTGCAGACTGTTAGAATACTAAGTTTTAAGTAAGTACGGGAATGGAAAAAAAAAGTTTGTCTTGAACCAGGTACTTAAAACTCTTGATTATTGCAGTAGTTATTTGAGTTACATTATTTTTCATCGTGGGGTACATTCGAGGGAATAGATTGTCATAAATTTCGGGCCATTTCATCCCTCCGATTGCCGACAGTCGACTTTTTTCGGAGACGTTACAGAAGGGCTTTGATCTCGTGTCATGAGTCGCGTTAGCCAGACGTGATTTCAGGTGCTAAAGTGACAGCTAAATGTACTAATTCCTTTCTGGGGAGAATAATTTCATCAACAGGAATGACCTCACAAGTTTCATCGCGAATAACCATGAACTTTTCCCTGGAAGAGTTGGGAGTTCTGGGGGATTAATTAATGAATGAAGTTTGCAGGCTCTTCTGTACCATTCATTGTTGATGATCTGGAAAATTGGCCGGGTAGAAATCCCTTGATATAATTCCATTGAATAACGAAGTCTCCTTCAACTTTTAATGTCCAGTAGTATCAAAGGGGTGAGTCAACGTCGGCCAGAAAGTTTTCCTCAATCTGGTACATTATATCCTTTCGATATTATCCTCCCCCGATAGCCATTTGTCACATCCCTAGTCTACAATTCTCTAAAATAATGAGACTTCGACTTGAAAAAATTTTTTTTCGTCGCGATGATGACGGGATAAAAAAGGAGAGATTCTAATTGACGGTTAACGTCGGTGTTATCTCGGGGGTTGCGTTGAAAGTTAGTCCTGTCGGTCGTAAAAAGAGAAAGAATGGTACAGGCGCGAATGCTGGAAGAGCCATAACACCACAGGGACGAGTTGGATAGACTCTCTCTTTCTCGGATGTTTTTCTTCAGAATTTCCGGTGGGAGTTTCTCATGCAAGCGCTGACTTCTATACTATTATCACAGCGACGAGCGATTTTTTATATTTAACGTCTCACAATGGCGAGATCACTCATTCGTTAACTTCATAACTGTCTTGAAGGAGAATGAAAGGATTTCTGACGAATCAAAAGAGTTTTTGTGTTCTAGGTGATGGCATATGATGCCAAGATAGTGTCAAAAGGTTTTCAATCAGATCAGTCGACCCTAAACTTGAAAATTTGAAGTTTTTAGGGGCGAAAGTGAATAAAAAAATTTGTGAATAGTTAAAATCTCTGGGAATTCTTAATATTTTCATATGATTCAAACAGAATGTCAATCAGATCACTCAAGGCTTAAGTAAAAAGGCGGTTGAGCCGTTATTGACCCAAAATCAAACGATTTCTGAAGCATGAAAAGACGAGGCTGACCTGAAAATCTTTCCCCATGGCTGTCAAAATGTTTATAGCGGTGTTTTGACTCAATGACATCGCTCTATGAAATTAAACTCAGCAGTGTACGTAATCCACTGTGAAATATCCTTTTTTCAATCTTCCAACCCAGGAAAAAAAAATTCTAAAGCCCATCTGCATAATAAATTCTTCATGCACACGTTCCACGGTCACGAGACTGAAAAAAGACAGATTGAAGTATCACATAAAAGGGCGGGTTACTGCAACTACGTAGGATTACATTAAAGCTCATGGAGTATATCCCTGATGAATCAGTTGCTCGAGAAAAGCCCGAATGAGACACTACGTGAGATTCATACGAAATCTAATTAAGATTAATGCAGCGACACTCCAGACCGTTGTGCCAATGTAAAACTCACACGAGTATTTTCCCTCGTTTTACCCCCCCTCGGTCGTATTCATGATATACGTGAGCTTCAAAGGTGGTGAGCAAAATGAAGTAAGTAAATTCGCTCGTGTACTTCTTACAGAGGAGTTGTGATTGCTTAAATTCTCGTTGTCGTCAGATGCGTGAGAGCATTTTAGTATGCGGTACTTTATGGTGTTAGGGAGTTGAATTATTCGTGGAAAGTGGTAGAACTGAGATGAAAAAAATGGAAATTTCTTAGGGACTTGAATTTAATTATTGAGTTTGAAGATTTTGGATGATGTGGGGGGCGGTACGGGAGGGGGGGGGCTCATTACGGAACCTTCAGGAGTGTCATAAACTTCAATATTCGTGATTAGACCTTGTGAACGTCGTCGTAATCAACACTTTGGAGTCAATTATGAGCGGCGCGAGCATGATGATTTTTTATCGTTGGGACGCTCGTGACGGAGGTCGAACGTCGTCCTCACCGTCGGGAGAAACGATCTCTGGTGACGATCGACGTCTTTGGGACTTCATATTCGTCCTAATGTCGCTCATAAATTTTTTTTGTGAGCGAAATTGTGAGCGATTGTGAGTCCTTTCGTTACGGAACGTCGACGACGTTCTTGACGACGTTTTACCACCTCCTAGATGCTAGTAGCTAGCTCTAACACTATTGACACTGACAATAGAACCTCCGGGTCGTTGACAGTCGCTAGACTAGAGGTTTCAAGATCGTCTAAAGGACACCTCAAGTACTGAACACGTTTTTCTGACGGTTCTGGTCGTCTCCCAGACTCATTTGTCGTCGTAGACCGTTTCTATTGTCAACTGATTAAGGTAATCTGTCCATGGAATGGGTAATTCGTTCGATAAATCGACCGTCGGGTCTGTCATTAGCCCGTCAACATCTTCATTTATTAACCCTCACCGGAATCATCGATCGTCGTACGATCCCCAGTCCCTTTCACCCTCGATATTTATTCAATAAGATTACCTCAACTAATAGCCATATTTCCATGGAATCTCAGAATCCTCCGTCGGGATTTTCAACTTGAGAATCTCCAGTTCAGTGGAGAAGAAACTCCATTTACCTTGTGGGATTCTTAGCTCAGGGTATCGTTGGAACGAGGCGTCTTTCGTCTCACCAACTTTTTTACCGCACCTATAGATTCAAGACTCGCTGACAGCAGTTGGGGGATGAAAAAGAGACGAGGATAAGGGGAGAGAGGAGGGGGTGAGTTGACGGGACGGAGGGAAAATTGTCCTGTGGAAGGAAACCAGTTGGGAGAGTGACAGCCCCTCCGGGGAGCCGACGTGTCTGTGTCAACGATCGGGGAAACTTTTACCCCTCGAATGGGGCTTCACCATTTCGAAATGTTACGTACGTTCCGGGGGTGGATAGCAATCGCTATTTGCCATTCGATATCTTCGGTGATAGTCTTTCGATTTGCGGCGATTAGGGGCGGCCCCTGGGCCAGCCCAGGGCCCAGACTGAGACTGGGATGATCGTCGGTGACGTTGACTGGCCCAACTCTGGCACCCAGACTTGTACCGACATAGATACACCTTTCATATGATTCTGTATTGTCAAGACGACGTTGACAATGCGTCTATGAACCTTTGTGATACGGTTCGTTAGGTAATACGCTTTTGTCACGTGTCCAAATCCGGATGTCGTCGGTGGAAACTCCAGACACCGACGTAGAATCACTGCCAGTGGTGTGATTTGAAATGGTTTTCGTGTTTTACTTTCATTCTCGTCTCGGTGGATCCTAAACTGCTTCGCAGGAAGCTGTTGCTATTTTTTATTCGGTTTGGGAAGATGTTCACAGGTGAAGAGAACGTGCAATCAAGTCGAGAGGAGGTGATTACGATTTTATTGTTGGATTTTCTGGATTTAAATCGGAGGAAAGGTTCAGGCCATCGCCATTACTATGAGCTGGCTCTACTCTATGAGCTGTCATCACTCTCCACCAACTCTAGATACATTTTAATACACATTCGCAATGAATTTTTCACGTCATATCCCAAACAATATCTTAACTCCCATCAAAATTCAATTTCTCCCAATTTTTTGTCCCTCCAGCTCTCACCAGTCCCAAAGTTAAGCATTCTTGCTGTCGATGACACTGCCACCGTAACATATCGTAAAAGTTAGTGCTGTATATCACTGACAAAAAGGTACCGTGTGCTATAAGTAACAATGCCAGGTCAGCTACTCGAGACTTTTTCAGGAAACGGATTCTGGTTAGAAGTTCTCAAGGCGAGTGTCAACTTTTAATGTTACTTCGAGACTGGTACTCATGACATATCCTCTCTAACATTGTGTCTGGGGCAGAGACTAGGTGGCAAAAATAACAATAGGTGGGGGAGGGGGGGGGGAGAGTTGAGGACAAGTTTGGCCAAGTGTCGTATGCGATATTTGACGCTATTTGTTTCGGCAATTTGTCACGACGGGGGGAGGGGAAGTCCAGGACGATTTGTCATGTGTTCGATTGTGTCAGATGGGCTACGTTGGAATAGTTTCGATTGTCAAATTGTTTAAATAATCGCCGGTGGAAATGTGGGGGAGGGATTTTCCAAGAATTTGTCGAGACTTTCGTTGTGTCGTTGTTCGAAACTGAGACAGATGATTTACTATTCCACTCCAAGTAAGATTGTTCTACATCATATATGCCGACACGTAAATTTGAGTTGTTGAGTAAACACAGTTTCATCGTGTTGACGAGACTAATTGCTGCAACATCGTCGGCTCCGTCGGTACACAATTAGTCGAGGCAAATAATGATTTATTAGAGTTAATTTTCAAAGTTCAATACGAAGTAATGAACTCCCGAGGATTATAAATGGTATGTAAAATTAATATCGTGATGTGACGCCGATCTGGGGCCGACGTTCGGCGGACGACAGCGTCGGCCTCGGCCCTGGCGTCGAATGAGGATGAAAGCTCAGGAATTTTTATCGTATCCTCGAGGTTCTTTTTTGGTTTTTGGTTCTGCCCTTTTGAATGAATACGAGCTAATGGCCTTCGCTATAACGAATGACGAAAGTTAATTGTAACGATGTGCTGGGGACGTGTGTCAATGGTTTATTATAGATTTGTTATTAAAAAGCACGCGGATTCAATGAAACTTCATATCAATGAATACAGCTCCGGGAAAATTCAATATGTTACGAGTTTTTCATCGAGAAAAAAGAATTTTCAGTTAAATTTGTTTTCGAAAT
Organism: Diachasmimorpha longicaudata; assembly: GCF_034640455.1. Taxonomy (NCBI): domain Eukaryota; kingdom Metazoa; phylum Arthropoda; class Insecta; order Hymenoptera; family Braconidae; genus Diachasmimorpha; species Diachasmimorpha longicaudata. Next base: position 1,903,233 of record NC_087244.1, read on the forward strand.
TCGCATATTTGCTCCCGATCTGTAAAAGCCGCATCGCCAGGGGCTTACAAACCGTATTCAGGGGGATGATGGGGGATTCATTGTTGAAATTGGATGGATATGAGGACCAGGGGCCCAATAACGACCGAATAAAATATTCTTTTTATTATTTTCGTGGGGGAACATTCACCCCATCGGTTTCGTCAATATTTTTCGTACAGAAAAATCAGTTGTCTTATTCTCTCTGTTGACAAAGTTGGGGAAGACTCGGGCGGTCGAACATTTCGAGCGAAAGGCTATTGACGAATCGCAAAAGAGGGTAACGGAAATGGGCGATTCCCCGACGAATAGTCTACCAGCAATATCCCAACCAGTGGCTGTTGCTGATAAAGTTGGTAATGGTCAAGTGGCCAGACTGAACGATATTCGACTGATGAAATTAAATTGTATGGGGAGCAATTATGGAATATAAAAATTTTACGCCAAAGAGATGGTCAATTGCAGGCGCCGTACAGAGAGACATTTCAAAAAATCCCGATATTTTATCTAGAATTTTTTTTATCGTGTCCCAGCGACTGTTATACGATACAAATATGAGTACTACATTTTATTAAATTTCGATTTTAACCCCCGGTTGAAATAATGATTGGATTTGCTAATTAATTCAACGTTTCGAGGGCTAGTTAATACTGCAATCACGTTAATTTTCACCTTCTCTTTATTTTTATATCTTCATATGGAGTTCACTCGCTATCGAAATTGATGAATCGTTATCCACTCGCATGTGAGTCGTTTAAAAATATCAGCTGCCATTAATTACAGGGGTAGTTAATTGAATTGTTGGTCAGGAATGCCCTCCGCATTGAAATACAAACAGCGAATTAAATTTTAAACAGGAGAAATTGGGGGATGGAAAAGGGTCAGTGGATGTGGAACTAGAGAAGGGACTTCCTGGTCAGGTACCACGAGACCTGTCATTTTCTGTCATCGTAGGCCGTGACAATGACCTCTCCCTCGATCCTCAACCCTTTTTTTATTGTTTAAACGATCAATTTCAGCAGCAGATCATCTCCTTGAATGAAGGACTTGAAGAGACGATTGAAATTCTGTATATGTTACGAGTAAAAGGACACCAGTGTACCGCCGACTGACTGCCAATATACCGTAGCGTATTACTATAGAGATAAAAAAATGGACATCATATGGCTCGGGCGTCCTCGCGGGCTCGAAGTGTCTCCGCATAAATCGATTTTCTACGAACGTACGACGAGGCGGCCGAGCCCCACCCCCCTGGGAGGGTGGGGGGTAGCAACTACGTGTCCCACTGAACTGATATAGACAGACTGATATCTCCCTGTTTCCCGCTCCCGCCATTGTTTTGCGTTTTTAATTTTCCGATGACAATGGAATGCTCGAAAATTCCATTAACAATGCGTTTCACCAGTGATCACCATGAGCGAGGGATATTAAAAAGTAATTCTTGTTTTTTTCATCGCGAGGCTTCGAGATGAATCGCTCCATCGAACGTATTTTTTCAGATTGAAAACGGGAGGGAAAATACAGCGGAAGGGGTGAGTGAAGTCCGCGAAATGCGATGGGAACGTGCCCTCAGATTCAATGAACATAAAAAAAATCGTAGAGACGTTGACGATAGGCGGGAACACGATAACACAAGTCGAAGAGAATTAGAATCAGAAAAGGAAAACGTGCGGTTTAACTCGGAATCGATTCGCCCAACGTTGCGGCAGCCTTGCGAATCTGGGCTGGGGCCGGGTTTCGTTATCGCTCGATCGAACTCGATCCGACGCTCGTTCCGGCGTCGACTGGGGTTAATGACTCGGGACGTGTCGTTAGGAAGATCGTTCGACGTCCTGAAGGAACGAAAAACGTCTGTCTTCTGCTGAAACTTCTTTACCGACAGTCGGTATCACGATTTTCTCATTGATATCGAGATGACGCGACTTCGGGGGAAGTTTTCACCGAATGTAATATCAAATGTTGATGATGTTGAATGAGCGCGAGAGGACAGGCTATACGTCAACTCATCCTGAGTTAGCTAGACCGTGAAGAGCCCTGAGGGGGTGATAGAACCGGCAGAAGTATCAGGATACAGATTACTTAGGGATTACGTCAAGCGTGTACACTCGGAACTTGGACGCGGCAGCTAATGGTGTTTCGTATTGCTCGAAGGTACCCGTCGCAGGAATAGGAAGACGAACGTCGGGATGAAATATGTACCGTATACAGTGTCTATATTAATTTGCTGGGCTGGGGGTGGGGGGTTTTATGACGGGGGGAAGAGTTTGGTCGTGATATCTCGTTCTGTCTCGTCCCCCGAGCGACAGGAATTTTCGCGCCCTTTGAATTTCCCGTCTCGGACCCACTGACCAATAAGGACAAGGGCCCACGAACGAAGTTAGCCGGGGTAAAATCGACTTTACTGACTGTCATGAACAGTAAATCTCTCATCCGTTGAACATTTCTTGAACTCAAATAAACCAAGAGACCAAAAAAAAATTACCCCTTCTAATAGTTTAAAATTTCTCTGAGGACCTCATCTCTTTTTCCAAGTTGCACGTTCCTAAGCTTCAGTTTGTCCCAGGATTATTTCAACTCTCTCCGGATAAAACGAGTAAAGTTTTTCACTGGGAGAAACGACTCAGTATCACCAATGCGGTAGAGAGTTAGGGTTGAGGGTGGAATTGCGGAGGAGCAAAAGGACCTCACGTCCATGATCAGACAAGGTAAGAGGGATACTTATCTGGGATGGGATTCACGGAGGGAGTACTTACTGGTGAACTACCTACTCCTGGTATGAATGTGAAACAACAACGTGGATGTACCCTGTGTTCATCAGTTCAGTGATTCTGTCTCATTTTTCAACCCCCAGATTTTCCAGTGATGCGGTAAATTTGCGAGTGAATTCTAATCTGATCTTTTCTCCGGGATTTTATAGCTCCTGTTGAGCTTTTTTTCTGTCTCCTCTGTTAAAATAAGCTAATGGATTTATGCTTTATTGGAGGAGGCTTGTCAAAAATCCTCCAACCACACGGGGGATTACATTAAAATGTAAATTTCCACCCTCCTCGGTATTATGCATTTAAATTTTTCATGAAACACATCACGTGCACTGCATATCGTTGAGTTTAAATGATCGTTAAACGATCACACTTTTTCTGCTCTCAGTCGTAAGGTTTTTTTCACACTTTTTTTATGTGAACATATTGTTAATGTAGTTCTACAGCAGCTGCATGAAATTTGAATGATAAATTTGCGACTCTACTATCGGAGGAAATGTTTTATTACATTAGAAATGGATTAGGGTGAATAGAGAGTCTCAATGAGATCTCGAGGCGTTTTACGCGTCCGTTTGAATTTCCCGCGCATAATACACCGGCTAATGAGCGAAAAGTCTTAAGCGTGAAGGTAGCCGATGGCTCAGAGGCCTCAATTTTCGGGCCTGGGCCTTCCTATGATGAATGCTAAGCTATTCACATGTTAAATCGGACGTTTACGCTGCCCTCACGGTCTTGTGACGTCACGGGAACGGTTTCCGGCTGTTGAAATGACTCGTCGACGCTCGTATAATCATTATTGCGCCCTTTAGAACCCAATTTCCTTCTTAACATTCCGCGGAGAGAGAACTTTATTCAACTTGAAAAATATAATCTAAAAGGGCTGACTTCTATCCGATCTTTCCTGGTAATAAGACGCTAACTTTTTTCAAGAAGTTTGAGGATTCATTTTGACATTAGTTCGCCTTTAGAGATGTTGCCGCTTCGCAACTAATCCTTTTGATGCCCTCTGAGAGGCCCAGGGAAAGTTTCCGGTGGTAAAAAGGTGACGAGGGGGTGGAAAGGGGAGGTTGAACAGAAGGAGGGATCATTAAAGTGCGCGTCTGGACTGAATTCCATTCGATCGATATATCACTCGGGGATGTGAGACACGGCAGTTACCCCCGTGTTATTTATGCCCAAACCCAGCCCCATCAGTTTTTACCCTCACCCCCGGTTAATGCCGCCAGCCCTCACCCCGGCTGATTTATTTCTTAGAGAAATCGGAAGGGAGAGACGATTAAATTGTACGTAGAGATGGTTCAGTCCACTTTTACATCGGTTAGATTATTGATTCATTATTATTGTTATCGTCGACGAGGGGGTTGTGATCAATCGAGAGATCGATTGAACCCACGTGATCAGAAGTGATTTTCCTGAGAGACGTACCACGATTTGGGACTCATAGTCTTCCTCGGTCTTGTCCCCGTGAACGTGTCGTGTCTTTTGGCAGTTCTGGGGTGGGAAAAAAATAATTAAATCGGTTAGACTTTTTTATCATGAGAAAAATGTAATGGAAAGGATAGGGGAGGGAAAAATGTACAAACGACGGATCCGACGGATAAACGCGTCTCGTGTCCTCCAACTTTATGGAGCGTTATGACGCTCGTATTACTGGCCTTATGAGACTATACGACTGGACTGCTCGACTGTGTAAGAGATAATTCCCTAGATTTTTTCCTCGTTTTTGAAAAATTCTAGGTTTTCCCCTGTCCCGGGGACTTTTACGAGCTTTTACTCTAGCCTTGTACATTTTTTTTTATTTTCGACGGCCTTCGTGGACATAATCGATCATTTTACAGTCGATTTGTAGATAAATTTGATGAAATCCCCTTCGAAAACGTGAAATCAGTATAAATTTCGGTTATGAATACGTTGAATGACGAATACGGGTCACAGGTGGACGTCGCGGAAGGGTGGGTTACAAAGAGGGTGGTAGGGGTTGAAGGAAAAATGCCTTTTTCTTAGTCCCAGAGAACCGGGAAGACTTTGAAGCTCAATCCCGATCTCCCATCGTCATTTCTCGTCCCTTCAGTTTATGTCTCTTTTCACCCCTTAGTTTTCACCCCTCCCCACACCCCTTACCCTACCCTTCTTCAATATCCTGGTTCAACGAGGCTCATTCTGATGCAGGACCGAACCCTCCGGATTCACGCTACGACGATTCAAGAACACAAATTTATTTCTGCGTCACACAATCGAATTAAATTACCACCTTGCGTTATTTATCGTTATGGCTTTCCTCCTTCCCTCTCCATTTCATCCCTTCTCGTTCCTCTCGCATGAACGAAAATGGAAACCAATCAATTTCCTCAGAATCCGAGCATCGGAGATTGAGTTCACGCCCTCAACAATATGATTCATCAAAAAATCTCATCGGTCAGTGCTCCATCGGTCATTTAACCGCAATATTTACCCCTCACGGGGATTAAAATGTACCAGAACTCCCTGGACGAAGGACTACCAGATATCCTCTATCGTTTGAGAAATATGACCTCTTTAAAAAAGCTCCCGGCCAAGAAAAGCTATCGCCGAGAAAGCTTTACGATGTCGTAAATGGAAAATCTGCAATCGGTCAAGCAAGTACACCCTCAACCCTCAACCCTCTCCAAGCATAAAACCTAGATTCTAACGGATCTATGAAGGAAGATTCCAAGCAACTTGAAGCTGTACCAACGAGCGTGTTTGTAAGCTAGAACCAATAAAAGCTGTAGTGGTCCCATGATACGCTCAAAACAACTGTCCATTATCGTTGTCATAAACCGAAAGGCGCGGTAGATCGGAGGGAAAAAGTAATCAACGGAACATATATCTATCCACATGGAGCATCCAATATCCTCGGATGTATGCGAGTTATTTTTCACTTTTATACGGGATTTTCTGTTGCAAGAACTGTCGTTAAATGTTTATTAAATTTTTTTTTCACTCGTGAAGATTGAATACAGTGAATATTATGGCACTGGGAAGGGGAATAACCGAAGCCCTGATGAGGGTTGGGGTTGGTCACGACTCTATTTGATGTAATGAAGAATTTGGGTCCGAACCGGGACCTGGGCCTTATTCACGATAATCGTCGGTGACGTCGTTGATAAATCAACTGACGATCAATATTGAACCCTCGGGATCAATGAAGTACTTGAAAAAATTGAAAAGGGACAGCAATTGCTTTGGGAAAACGAGGTGTTGAATATTTTAATGACGGAAGTACTGGCTGACGACAGTGCAAATGGATAATGGTCACAAAGAGGATAGAAGACTCTCTATTATGTCTACTTTTTCAACGTTCTCAATTTGCAGATGAAATTTGTGCAAAGCCTTTTGTATCCTGGACCCTAGGCATTCACAAAGCTCGTCAACTCCCCGTTTCCACTCTCTCTCCACCACTCAACTCACCCGTTTTATTCAGCCTATTTCCCCCACCAATTTCGTATTGATGTAGTTAGTGGAACTTTATGAATGTGAGTAAACGGCTGCATTCACTGCCACCATCTTGTTCCTTTATTTTTAATCGTCAAACCGACGATGGGGGGTACGAAAAAAAGTCAGGGCCAGTTGGGCCAGGCGTCCAGGCCTCATCTAGGCCTGATCCAGGCCTCATCTGGGCCTCATCTAGGCCTGGATTATCCATCGATCCATAAACAAGCTCTCGTGATAGCCCTTCGCCTCGAATTGATTGAACCGTCAAGTGCAATTGCCTATCAGTATTTGAATATCATAAAATATGTATTTCCGTTCTACCCTCCAAATTGATCCATCAAAAGGACAACGAACCTCATGAATACGACTATGAAAAGCCCCGAAATTTCCACCGAGACGTCCGCTGATGAAGTGCGTACAGGAATGAAATAAAATACAGCCGGATAAACCGATGATGTCCTTTGAAGTCGAGAACTCCTCCAGTTGATTACAGAACGTACCGAACATTAACTTCATCCGCAGGGTCTAGTCCCTCGGATATTCGAGTCGAGGGATGTTGAAGATTTTTTTTGGCTGTCTCTACTTGATAACAGGGGGGAGGGGTACTCGAGGGTAGGGGATGAAAAAATTCCCTTTTAATTGCACCCTTCTACGTCAGGGCTCGAGCAACCGGCGCTTCCGTAGGGGAAGAAACGGCCGCGCCGGCAGCGCCGCGACGCGGTGGCGTCGGTGTACTAAAGGGTCAGCGCCATCTTCCCGACGATTTCGATAGTTTTGTCGGCTGTCAAGGGTCACCCCAAAGGGCCTAAAATATCCTCGAACGGTCTGTCGATCCCCGGAGCTGCCACAGCCCTTCGAACACCTCGATTTGAAGACAAAATTGTCTTTTGTCGAAGGCAGAGTCTGGTTTAAGGGATCAATCACTGATTGATCGTTCCGATGGGCCATCGATTCGGGTGATAGACCTCGAGGAACTTTCCAATATGTGGGGGTTCATTTGGGATATCCCTTTTCACGGTTCGATGACAATAGACCAGGCAGCTGTGTACATGAACTAGTCAATACCTCATGTATGTACACACCGAGGGTTTATAAATGTACAGGAAAAGCCGATGAGAATGTATAAATATCGAGAATTGAGAGGAATATAACGATATGACTGGAATATTTATGAGACTGACGCACTACCACCGGGAAATCGTAGGTACCATAAAACGATTCCGGATGCATATTGTATCGAACAAATTCTCAATTTTGGTCTGGCTATTTCGTATATGATAAATAAACTGGTGAGAATCGAATGATAGGAAAATATGGGAACACAAAGTGGATGAAATACGGACGAGAAGAGAAAATTGGAAATTAAAATGTGAAATTTCCCTGAAGGGATGATTTCACTCGGATAAATCATCCCTTTGGAAGGGTCTGGAACATGTGGGTGAATCGATTTATCGTGTTCAGTCGATGAGACGTGGAAAGGGATTGATTTTCTGGGAGAACTCGACAAACATCAGATACTTGTTATCGATAGCCTTCGAGATATTCTCTTATCGTCACGGATACACGAGCTGATGATTACGTTTATCGTAGGACCTCAGTTTAATCCTGAGGAAACACTTGTCGTTCCTGAAACCATCACGAATATTCCACGTAAAAGTCGTGGTGCCGACGGCAAACGTCGTAACGTTTGACGTGGATTGATCGCACCGGAGGTACTATCGCCGGAGATGAGCCGACTGTAGGGTAACCGCGGGTGCTGAAGGGTGGGTGCTGAAGGGTGGGTAGAGTGAAATGAAGCAGAAGGGGTGGAACCCCTCGATCCGCAATCGAGAATCGTATCTTCCACTTCGGTCTTGTCTCCTCGACGCAGCCGGTGGGTTCAAGGAGCTGCGACGAAGTAGATCCGGATCGTGATTGAAAAAGGGCTAATCCTGATGGCGGAGGTCACCGCGTCCTGTGGGGGGAGCTTCTGGATCTCATGAGACTATTGGAGATGTCGGAGTGTTCGGCGGAACGAACCCTAGAAGGGCCTTTTTGGGCGGAACCAGGAGGCGGTCCCGAAGGTATCAAAAGGGTTGTCCTTCCGCGGAGGGTAAACACCACGTCGAGGGGTTGATTTCTCTTTCTGTTAGTCGTTCTCCCTTGAGTATCGTATACTCTCAACAAACATTTTTAATATTTGACTTTAGGAATTTAATGTTCATGAAGTTTTTGGAAAACATCAAGTCGTGGAAATTGTTGGAGGTCAACACTGTGGTATTTCGTGGTGCTGCAGCAAAGAATTATCCTCGAGCTTTTATTATCCTCCAACAATACGCTTTCGTCATTTCCTAATTAAATTTTTTCTCTCAATAGACTCGGCGTACCTCGCATATCTCATTATGACAGAATACTCGCATCGCATGTGCGCTTGAACAAGAGATGATAATCACAGAATTTTCACTATCAAATTTTAATATCCAAAATTAGACGGATTTCTCTTCAGCGTTAAAATAGTTTTACGGAAACTGGACACATATTTAATGAGGAGACAGTCCCTTCCGGTTGAAGACAAGTTGATACAATTTTTCAAAACTCTAGTCTGTTAACAAAATTTATTGGGAAAAGAAGACGAGGGAAAGTCTAGTCCCGCGGGCCAACACTTCTACCGCACATCGAGTGCCTCTCATTGCTTATAATCAATAATTATGACAGGCGATCGATCAAGAGACTGCGGTAACAGATGGGGTACAAAGTTACCCCGATACAACCATTCGATTCTGTTCGTTAACGTACGAGGTTTCTATGGAACGTGATGGGACTGACAAAAGTAATGAATTGGTAGACGATCGACAAATCGTTGGATTATCTTGGCCTTTTCTTCGTTTCTACCGCAATCGGTGGATTAATGATTGCAATCGGTCCATTTCTTCGTTTTGGCGGATTGTAAGGCCCTAATTAGGGTAAGGGCAAGGGACTTGAGTGCGTTTCCGTAAGACGAACGGCGGAGCTTGATATAGACGAGGAATCCTAGATGAAGAAGTGATTAGGAGCCGAAAAGCTCAGTCCGAAGGGCTCCCGTAGGGTCCTCAGAAGGTTCCGGGTTCAAATCCCGGACCGGGACCTTTCCTTTTCCATCAAAATTCACTTGTAAAATTTTTCCGAGAGCAATCCTCGTTCCCTAAACTCATCCCTTGATTCCCTAAACCTTTATTTAACTAGGAATCGGCCCTTCAAATGTATTTTCGTTGATTACGGCCACGTAATAGCCACCAGGTACTCGTTAATTGCCGCCATATAATAGAGAACTCTGGGAAATATACAAGTGTATGAATATTCATGATGGCCGGCAAATGATATGCAAACGAGTAATAGGGAAAGTAACTTGGGAAAGGCCCATTCCCTCACTCCCTTTCTCCAGACGTGTCCGGTTATCACCGAGAGATGTTGGAACCGGAGAGATTTTTATTATCACACCAGACGTACCAGACTTTTTCCTTCATTTCTCTTTTTCTCTTATTCCACCCATTTCATCCCTTATTTTTCCCTTCTCGTTACGACCCACGTCATCAGTGACCTTTGTAATTATCGAGTACATCTTTCCAGTTCTGTATTCGTTCACCAGTCGCTGGGGAAAAATTCCTGGTCTTTTTTGGGGCAGCTACGGGGGTTGAAACGACTGTCACTTTGGGTTCAATTACAACGTCGAGGGGGATGAATTGAAATGACGTTCATGGGCTTTTAACCACCCCTTTTATGATCAATACTCGAATACGGAGTTTTATCGGTTGTACTGCGAACGTGATGAATTGTGTTTAGGATTTCGCGGTCGCAGTTGGGACGAGCGGAAGCCGGAAGGGGGAAAGTCGTTTCCCGCCGACAAGGCCCAGGGACGCCATCATCCCATGACGTCCCTGACGTACCCAAAAGTGGGGTCCGACCTCGCGGATGACTTACAATGGGCCCTTCAATGAGACAGAGGACAGGGCGGAAAGGAAACGCGGAAAGCGATCCACCCCCCAAACCACCCCATCTTTATCTACTTTTTTCCAGCCAGACGATACGTCAACTCAAGTGTTGCATCCCATTCCATCCAATTTACCAATTCCTACCTCAAGCAGAATAATTCCCATCATTTGTGGACAAATTCTCTCGTACTTTCACCGGTTCCTTTCACGTCCGACGAGAATGACCGCGCGATAAAGCTCAACGACGATGTCAGTGTGCATTCAGTTATGAGAATATTCGTGTAAAATCGAACCACAAGCGAATTGCCATCAATTTCGCCCGGCAAAGGGGCCCAGTGAGCCCTGGAGATATGAGCTTTCGAGGGGTTGAGGGGGGCTAGAGGGTGAATAAAGAGGTGGATAGAGATGAAACGCGTTATAGCGTGACAAAACGACACCCACCTGTGCCGAGAGGGCTTGCAGAAGCCGTAACGAGGGAATAAGCATCGACGTCCGTATTGTTAAATATGCGTATACCCACCTACAATGGGGCATTCACTGTTGCGTGCTTTAGCACACGGCACTACAGTTCTATATGGGATCGATAGATTCGTAATGTTTGCCCTCCGGGCTATCGGGCCACCCCATATCTGTTGGGTGAGGCTTCAACTGTATTCGGTAGCATCCGCGTTAATACCATTTAGTGACGCGTTTCATGTGTGCATATTGTGAATGACAACCGCAAATTGCGTGTCGACATTAAGTCACTGATTTTCGAAAAGCTCGTGGGGATCGTTGAGCTTGCGACGGGGAAGGAAATGATTCGGTGTTGGGGTGACAGTCTCGGGGGCTTTGGGGGGTGAGTGGAAGGGGAAGGGATGGGGTAGATGATCTGGAAGATCGATTAATCGAAGATGGCGGATGGAATCGGAAGATGGCGGACGCGGCGGAAGGAATCGGCAGTCGATCGCGAGACGACGGTACCGTATTTGAGGGGGGGATGATCGAAGGGGGCCTGACACCCCCTTTGGGGGACTTGGGGAGGTCGGAGGGGTGGGCCCTATGGGTCGATCGAGGTAGGACCCACTCGTACGATGTCAGGACTCGATCGATGATCAGGAGCGAGATTTTTTTGGGTGATTTTAGGAGACGAAAGCAGGCAGACGACGGAGGGGTGCTATCGGAGGGGGTTGCGCCCCCGTCTGTACTAAATTCATCCCCTAAACTATTCAGACGGAACCGTTTTATCATTTGGAGCTGAAACGCATGTGGTAAGTGGGGAAGAATCACAGGAGTAAATCCATCTCACTCAAATCCAAGTTTCCCCTTTCCTTCGAGGGGGTTAATCCTGTCCGAGGGCCATAATTTGTGTACCGACGATCCTCGGGAATCTCACAGATAAGAAGTAGAACCTGGGAGGTAGTAAAATCCGAAAACTCCCGGAGTGATATGTCAAAAGCTCCTCGACGAAACTTTTCAGGAAATTATCTCTCTCGTGATATGAACTGGGATGACACACAATCAGAGATAATTACCAGCTCATTATAAATAGTCAGTTATTGCGTGTGTACACCATCCGATGAGGATGAAATGGATTTCCAGGTCTCGAGTATTAAAATGTACGGTGATGAGGTCATTCAGTTGAATATTTCGAAAATTTCATCTCTAAAACTTGGTAATATCGCGGCATTCCACAAAGCCTTGAAATTTCCTCTCTTTGTGGTCGACAAAGCGCTCACAAAGGGCTCAGAAGTTGAATGAGAATCTGGATGTTCAAAGCTGAAGAAACAAAAATTTTACTCTTCCCCTTTTGCCCCGAAATTGTAAAATTGAATTTAGGGGTTATTTTACTTTATATCCGGAGTATGTGATTGTAGATCCGCAGAGTTTCGAGTGAAACATGAGGAACTTTCTGTGCACGAGAATATTCATTGGTATATTTCGATCGAATCGGTGAATTGCTTCGATGTCGTCATCGGCTCGTCATCGGGGTCGAGTAATCAACGGGAGCAAATTGCTGGGCTCACCAGACCCAGACGGAGGAGTCCTGAAGATGAGGAAGAAACGAGTAATGAACAGGGGCGAACGGGTTGAGAGATATCGAATGTGGGGGATGCCGTGGTCCAGTGCGCCGAAGCCCGAGGGTGCGGGAGGGGCGAGGGAGATCGAAGAGGGAGTGAAATGGAGAACAGGAGAATAAAGCGAATGAGGACAATCTAATACATACGGTAGACATTTTAAAGAAATTGTTGGATAGGATTTTTGGACGGGGTCCGAAGGGACTTAAGGCCCCTATCATTTAGGGATCTGGTGGACGCACCTTTACCCTGTCAACTTTCGACATCAAGTCGTCCTCGAGACCGTAAATTTATTCACCCCTCGTTCATTGTTTTGTCATCCTGCCCTTGTTTCGGATCGTCCCACCCTAATTTTCAAATCGCTAGTCAAAAACTCGGGGGTTGGAACGACCGATTGATCGTGCCATCTGTAGTAGTAAGTCCCAGGACATCGCATCCTCCTGGAGGATACCATTTTCTGTTATTGAGAAGACGATCAAGACGTGAACGTTCCCCATATGCGGAATTCCTTTCCGCCCATCGAATCCTTTGATTTCAGATACTCGTCCTGGTTCCAAATACAATCGTTGAAGTTTATTGATATTCGTCGGGGGTAAACATCGGCATCATATCACCGAATAAACAATATATTTTATTACGGGCCATAAAACGGAATCGCTTAAGATGAAATGACGCGTAAACCCGATATCGTCGTATCGAATCTGCAATATTGAATAAATACACATCTGTATACGAAGTAAATGTTTTACAACTTCGAGTGAGAACGTCCCTTATCAATTCAAGTTATCGAAGTTGCGATAACACAATCTCAGTCACCCCTAGCTTTCATGGGAAATGAACTACGAGCTAAAGGGTCTTCATACTAACATATTCACAAAACCAGAAACCGTAAGAGGACCCTATCCTAGGCCCTAAGTCAGGGCAGTCGCTGAGGACGTGATCGAAGGGCCGTGTCCAGGAGCTTTGACAGTCTGATCCGCAACTTTAATATCGCAATTCCATTTTATTCCCCTCTAATTTTCCCTACAATTCAATCCCGAAGTGTATTCACTTCCTGATACAGAATTTCAGATAAAAAATATCGCATTCCCGCTGCTGACGTTCCCCCAACGCTGGCGTGATTCCAGTGAAAAATAACGAGAACCTCCCACCCTCTATCATATCGATAATCGGGTCGTTCCATGACTTGATGTATACACAGGACGACTGTATAACTCCCCGGTATTTTGACATTCGGCCAAGGAATTTCGAGCTTTTTGATCAACAATATCGGAGTGCTTCAGCAGTACTGAACCGGCCAGACATCTCTGTCAGAGGTTTTTTTGAATTTGAAAGGAATATTTTACTGGATTTTTGGAGAATCGATATCGGCGAGCATTCGGGGAATCAATCATCTGTCGGTTTCACTGGCTCGAGGCGATGGTTCACTTGAACCTGCCCTTTTTCGATGAACTGATAGAATTGATTTAACGTACGTTAATGGACTCACGATTTTTCCATCATCACCGACGTCTGGAACGTTCGAATCGCAGTTAGGGGTGTGAATCTGATGGATTTGATGATCCTGAAGTGGATTAACGAACAGAAGATGATGAAATAAAAAATCAACAGGTTACACTGTAAACGATAACCCAATGACCTTTAAAAAAAATCCCCTATCCATCCGAACACACCCTCATCCCTTCCCATTCACCCGTCGCCTCCGAAGTAGCTGCACCCCTTCCTGGCGCATCTCTCGCCCTCTTTATCTCAAGCTCTTGAATCAGATGAATGAACTCACCAGCGAAGAGAACGAGGAAACGAGTGGCGGAGCAGGCGAAAGGGAAAAAAATGGCGGAAGATAAAATAGAATATACGGGGGGTGGGCTTGGGGGTTGAAAAAGAGGAGAAGAAAATAAACGTAGCATGAAGAAAAGAACAAGACTGCCACTCGAGTCGGTGCTATTTAAATTCCCAGGTCGTTGTTGAGTCCGGCACCACTTTATCCCATGGAAGTAATTAATTAAGAAAACTCCCAGTAGATTCAGGGAAGGGTAGAAGGCACAAAGGTGAATGGCGGACTGGCGGTAGGAAAGGAGAAGGTACATTATTAATGTAAATTGAAGGTCACGGGAGAATGTGAGGTGAGATGAGAGTCTGGATGGTGTTCTTGGAGGTGGAGAAGTCCTGGGAGGGGTCAGGCTCGAGCTGAAGGTGTTGGGGGATGTGATTATGGGACTGTTGGGACATTTAAGATCGCAGAAATCCAAAAAATCTGGGACCGTCTGGATATTCAGACCCAGGAACGTCTTTTCCGCGTTCCTGGGAGTCAGGGGTTGATCAGGGTGTCCTCTAGGGGATGGGATTTGGTTGGGGTGTCCTCGAGTCGAGAAATATGATGGCTAGATCGCAGGAAGATCCTCCCGGGGGCCTCATGGGGAACGGGATTACGAAGTGATGATCTTGTCATCGGATTTTGGTCATGTCAGGGCGCCAGGTCGAGTACTATCTGATGAAATCGTATCGGGGCGATCGCGATGGGGCAGTTGCCAACTGCGGAAGACAGACGAGAACTTCCCGCTTGTCTGGGTCTGATAGGGCCTTGGCAATCCGGCAGGAAATGACGAAGTCCTTTTCCAGCGAGTGATTTCCAGGAAAAAACAGCCGACTCCGCCCCTGGAGGCATCGGTAAAGCCTTTGACAGCGATGGGGAGCTGTGTCACCCCCTCAGGGTGAACATTTGAAGTTGTTTCCAGGGCCGTAACCATCCGGGCCCTGGATCAGCAATAAAATTCTCGATTGCGGAGCTTTTTTCGTACAATTTTTTACTGCCTCCTGTCATGTCAATAAAATACAGTTCCGGATCGTCAATTTTTGACCGGAAAAATACTGTCACATTAAATTGTTCGAAAGAAGAATACCTCCGCCATCGACACACCAAAAAATTCCTGAACATGAGCCAATATTTTTCTTTCTCGCTTCTCAAGAATAGAATTTTCGTGTTGTAAATTCTGGAGTCATGCGTACCTTTTTGTAGTAGTTCGGGGTATCCCAGGATAATGCAAAGAGACTGCATAAACATCAGATATATGAGGCTCGAGTACATTATTCGAACTACATATGCAACGATGCAAATAGATGCTGAAGACAGAAGGGCGGGTGAATAGTGTAGTGGCATGACAATGTGATGGGTGAGGGTGAAAAAGAGAGGGGTAGGGTATACACTTCGGGGGATTAACTCTTATATCATTCGAGTTGGTACGTGGACACCGATATTGGAGTAATTAATAACCACTCGGTGGTTATTGCTCCGTTATCAATGGCTGTCATTTTTTTTTCGCCCTTTCCCTTCTGCTTCCGAGCGGAAACTTCCAGGTTTCATTGATTGTGATGGTCGCCATGTTGTTTATGAAGGTTGATCGGGGGGTTGATGCAGTCGACATTAACCTCGCTTGATTGGGTCTTAATTAATGGGCCTTAGACCCGATCGGAACGAGGGCGAAGACGACTGCTCCGGTCGGGATGATTCAGGATCCGCTAGGGGTGGGTTTTAGGGGAGAGATTCGAGGAGAGGGTGAACTGGATAAATTTGTGGATATCGAGGGGGCGAATGTGATTATCGCGAGCGTATACCACTGACTATTTTCGTAAATTCATAAAATATACTAGTGGCGGGGGAAAATACGTTTATTTTGGTACTAATTGGGGAGGAATTGACGACACGCCTCATACCCCGTCCAACGCACCCCTTTTTTTTGTTCTACTCTTCGTATTATTCAAATCCGGTTAACAAATTACCTCGAACCGACGGTTGTGACCTGGTCACACGTGCGCTAGGGGGTGAGAGAGATGGGCATTTTGGCCAGGTGGTCAATTCCACAAATGACTACCCCAGCTACCCCACAGCTTCACCAGAGTCGATGCTGTAGAGATAATTTTTACGATGAACTCCCCTGAATAAATGGACTTGATGGCGGAGCGGTGGTTGGGTGGGATTTGGGGGTGGAAGGGGGTGGTTTCGGGGGGAAAGTCCCGGAAAAAATGTGGGAAACGACTGGAAGACGGCTCCGCCGGGCGAAGGGATTGCTCCACTGGTGAGTCCCAGGATCATTAATTATCGAAATAAGGGCCTCAGGAGTGAGTAAAAATCGAAAAGACGTTCGTAGAATCCGAGAGCTCGGTATTATCCGGTAACGTACGGTACACGATTCTGGTTATTCTCATATTTATGTGGCAGATGAAAGGAAAAGTTCGGGGAACGTCGGATTGGCCGTCTTAACTCCCTGGAAAATCGATGAAAGTAGGGGGCGGTATAAATGGTGGTGCGGTTATGGACATTTTTGTGGCAGTTGAGAATCCCTAGACTCCTGTGGATACTTCACTACGTAAACCCATTGAAACCACCACCAAATCTCGTGTCACAATCCGGGAACAAGTTTATTTCCCCTCGTGGCAGTCATTTTTCCTTCGAAAGGGATGAAAAAATCGACTGAAATGGGGTGGGAGTTTGGTGGGGTGCACTTCCCGTAGTTGTTACAATTCAGCTACGATTATAATTTAATTTTCCACGGGCCAGTGGATGTGATCAGGTCGGAAATCCGCTTCTGGAATAATGATAACTCCAAAACCACTCGTGATGAGGGTGTGTGGACGTGTTGTACGTGAATTGAGGCACTGATTGGGGGTGTAGAATGTAGTTCAGATTTAAGTCTTATAATCAAGGCTTTGGATAAAGGGGTGGATTTTGCTGCGGCGCCAATCGTTTCCGCTGGAGTTGGAGAGAATTTATTCTACGGGGGTGGGGGGAGATGATACGGGGGTGGGTTTATGCTAGGGTTTGTTTGGTGAGAAATCAACTGATGAATTGGGTCTTGACACAACTGAACTTCCGATTTTTCGGTGCGATATTAAGTCGGCTTCATCGAACCCCTCGGGTTCCTCCACCCCCTCGACGAGGGGACGACCTGATTGACCACCAGGGAAAGCCAGAGCTTGACAATATCCGTCAGTCTTTCCCAACATGTCAGAATCTTTGGGAATGCCCAATTGAAGACGCACTTGACTCATTTTTCAACCCCAAAGTCTTAACACGTTCGATCCTAACCCTCATCGCGGCATTCTCGGTGAACCCAGGCACGTGCCTAGACTCTTCATAGAGATCTCCACCCTCAACCCCACGAGAGTGAGGGCTTCAAAGCAATTATCTACCACTGTGGCTTCCACGTACCAAACTCAGTACCCTAACCCCGACTTTGGAGAATTGTACGTGTCTACTTTCGTTTCAGTTGTGGTACAACCAGCGCCGACGTTGTCCCGGTATTCCAGTAATTGAAATAACATCGGAGTTATTGATGGCAAAACAATAAATCTTGATGGATTCCACTGGGTCAAGCCCATCGACACGACGCGGTGACTTTGGCACTCAAAATCGGTTACACAAGGGCAGAAGAGGTCTCAACCCCCGGGGAAAGGGTGGAGACGGGAATATCTCAGGGGCTGGGGGGGGGCAGGAGATTGTGCCCAGAGACGTGGCTTATATTTCACTGGCAGCGGGTTGAAAGCGGTCGAAACGGCGCCTACTTAAGTCTCAACAAACCCTCCACCCTCGCTCACCCCATCCTCCAGTACCCTAAACTATGTTGGAGACGATGAAGCCGGGGTGTGGGGATAGAGTAAACCCTCAGGACATCGACAAAGTGTCTGAAGAAGCCGTAGACACTTCGGGGTAAAATGAACCACTTGACATCACTATTTGTTACATGAAGAATCACATTCAAAGGGTACATTGTTATATCACTTCTCTGAATGATGTTTACGTCATCCCCTGGACCCCGACGGGAGAAGTCCCATTTTGCTCCTCCTCGTTCCCAAGAGTGATTCACCCCCAGGATAAACCCATCCCCCTCAACGAAAAGCCCTCATTACACCCCCGTAGGTTTTTAATCCCTTATTTTAGGGATCAACCCCCTCGAATCAACCCCTGTACTGTAACGTAATGACTTTCTCGCATCCTCGAAAGTGATTATTGCAGTTGTGGGAGTAAATAGTGCCCTTGTCATTGGGTAAAATCTCGTATTAAGTGGTGAGTCCTGAGAGGGTCGACCCGGTGGCATAACCCCGAGGGACATTAAACACACGCGAGTGCAAACCAGCTAATGGACAAGTAGTTTGAGTTCCAACGGTACTTCGTTTGACGGCACTACCGTCAGCTTTCGTTATCCAGCCCTGACAGGGTTTCAACCCTTCAACTTTAACTTCACATATCAGTGACAATATATTCCACCCAGTGAGTTCCTAAAATTCGTACGTTTACCGTCACCGTCGGACGTCTATCGTCGTCGGCTGTGAGTGGCTCTGCCCCGTCAATCCTGGGGGGCCTTATTGGAGGGGAAGGGCACCTTTGGAAGTCCCTTAGGGCCCCGACGACCCCCAGGGCCGGTCTAGACGACGATCTTTGGGGTTGGTTGACGTTTTTTTGACGTCATAATTTTTTTTATCAAATACATCCGCTTGTGAAGACCTGACGAACCAAATTGGAATGAAAATGGAAGTGAAGATCGAGGAAAAACTGTTTCAATCGTCGGTTTAGAGACGATTGCACGTGTGAAACTCCGACTTTTATCTCTGAGAATTCAGGAATGAGGATGATATCCACTTTTTATCACGAATATCTTCGCAGTCGTGTAAAAATGATGACGCTGAATAGCCGTGAAAATATCCGATGAAAATTCATAGCTGACGACCTACTTTGCACCAATAGTTCTCCGCGATATTTAAAGTAGAATTTATTGAATGTGAAAATGTGTTTTGATCGTATCTGGTAATATAATAGAGTTAAATGCCAGGTCAGGCAGTTGGGAATCGAAAATTCAGTCGGGGGTGAGCTTTCGGTGGAATAATGTTCATGAATCATGCGGCTGAAAGTTTGAAAGGTCATTACGATTTTTCGTTTCAAAAAAAATATTCACCCCTTCCAGGGAGGCTGGAAGTTGAGTGATAACAATGGATTATCATAACAGTTGAAAGGGTTGTAGGGGGTGAGGCAGTGGAATTTTTATGAGATAAAATGGTCCGTTGAATCCGGTCATTTTGATGGTGTCGTGTGGAGTTGATGAATTTTTTGGACGTGACGTTTTCCTCTTTGAGCGACCCTTCGCCCCATTATCCGTCGAATGGAGCCACAATGGCCCCTATTCTGGGACCTCTCGAGTGTTTCTCGTGACAACTGCCCGACTAATTCGAAGTGAACTCGGAAAAAATCGTTTGTGAGCCGTTTCGAGCTCAAAGAAAACTCGAAATATTTTCCTCTCGTCGTCCGTCGATATCAACTCCCAGACAATAGCCCTTTCCGCTTTTGTTGGACAATTGTTTCCCACAAAATAGTCGATTCTATTCTGCCAAATGTTTTTACTCAAACAATAACAATGTCAATGTTTACGGAGACCCCCGACGACTCACATTTATCTTCTGGATGCGGTGGTACGTTGAAACAATGGAGACATTTTGATTTATGGAAGGGCCTCACCTTAATTTTAATTTCCAAGACTGATACAACTATGGGTGGTGGGAGGAGGGAGGGTGGGGGATAAAAAATTCTGTATAGAAAGTGCGGAAAAAAATAGAGAGAGCGACCGGGGGGATTTGGAGCGGAACGCGAACGAACGCTGAAAGTATGATCCGACGTTGTGGTCGTATATCAACTAACGCGACTGCATATGTATGTGCACATACATCAAGAATTATACATAGGGGTGTACGCAATATAGGTTATGTAGGGGGTGCAAAGGGGTTGAAATGTGAATGAAAGAATGGGGTTGGGAGGTAAGAGGCCGGAAGACGTCGGGAGGAAGGGGTTGAGGGGGTGGGGGAACGAGTTACCGGAGGGGTGGTGGTGGGGGGCAGCGGTTGATGAAGATTTGGGATTAATAAGATCGAAATTCGAGGGGATGACTTCGCTCGAAAGTCGCTCACAACGACTCGAAAAAATGCTCGAACGTCCGGTGGTGAAGGGGCTGCGGCTCAGAAGCTGTTGTAGGGGTTGTTTCACCCCCTGGGAGGGGAGGAAAAATCCTAAGGATACACAGGTCATCCCCCTCGGAGATAATTCTTGCTAAACCCATAATTTCTTTTTTTTTTTCGAGTCATTATAGTTCTGTAAAAGTTGTGAGACACCAGAGGGGACGTTGGGGTTGGGGTTGGGGTGGGTTGAGGGGATGTAACAGGATTCTGTGAACCACAGTGGCTTTTTGTTTCATTCTACTGTCCCATTCCCACTGTCTTCATCGTTAATGTCTACCTTCATCCCCTTCTTCGGTCCTCCCCTTCGCTCCATCTTTTACTTATAACTTTCCCGGTATCTCCCACCCCCCCCAGCGGCCACCCTAAACCTTCATTCCAGGTCTGGCGGGTGGAAAACAGTACGTTTTCCACGAAAAACTTTTCAAATGCAGAAATACTTGATTATTATTCTTTTGGGTGGGGTTTTAAGTTGAACGAGGGAAAGAAAATTCGTAATAAACTTTGAATGTATGAAAGGGATGATAGTGACCCTCTTTATTGGGGGTACAATCGTGTACGTTGTATATCACATCCAGCGGAAAAGTTTAACTTCAATCCCCTCAAGGAGAATGTACGTAAATTTTTCTATTTTTCTCGGGGAACAAAAGAACGAATGAAAGTACAAAAATAAAGTGGAATGAAAGAGAAGAAATTGAGGGAATAATGCGAGCCGATGCTGAGGAAGTCTCTGATCTTTTCAGGAGCTTTTTTGCCGGGTGAAGATCGCATCGACGTAATGAAATTTTTTTGTTTAATAAACGAAATATGAAAACTCCGGGGGATGGGAATTTTTTTCCAGGGGTGGGATGACGTGGGGGCGGCAGATGTGCTCGTACGGAGGTAATGAATTGATATAAATGAGGGGTGTCGGATTGGGGGATGAAGTAATTGGGTAATCGATGAGTTGGATCGGTCATTCAGTCAGTTGTCGGGGGCTTTTGGGCCCGACGGGCACCGGCCGCGAGGCGACGCCATTCAGACTCCTATTTGAGGGGGTTGGAGAGGTCCAGGGGGGTCAGACACGTCAGAGGATTGACCTTTCATGACGTCGTCATACTCTACCTGCGGTTCAACGAGGGGTGAACCGGATCTTCAGGGAAATCGACGATAAAATCACAGTTTCGTCACTGAACTGCACAATTCACTGGAAATAAAACGATTTTATCCACTCGAATTTCAATTATTTCGTCGTCATCACAATTTTTATTCGGTCGACCGAAGCCGTCAACTGAGGAAAGCGAAAATTATCGCTGGCACATATTCCAGAGGCGAATAACACAATATTTTTCATCCCCCATTTCACCCCACTCGTTAAACCGATTGATCGTGATGATAAACAATCACGAACTGGCGGAACGTCGACGATGAACTCGATGTGACGCGCGTCGAGCCACTGACTGCCTTCAACTCCACGTTTCCCCTCTGTCCGTCGGGTGGTGGTACCCCTTCCGACGGTAGAACAACCCCTCGGCGCAAACTCAACGATTCTCACGCTTCCCAGCCACCCCCTGTACCACCCACCCCCAACCCCTCCGCCGATCTCACATTACCCTCCGAGGGATACAGTAGTATCCCACCCTCTGAGCACATGCAGAGCTTTCCACCCCTCCAACCCTGTAATTGTTTCATCTTTGTTGCCGTTATCCTCATCTTCAACGGCTCAAGGATCGTTTGGCCCGCACTCACAATCAAAGCGTTCGCCTCCGTTTGACGATTCAATTCTCGTGGTCTACCCCGTGATAAATCACTTCATCACCCGCCCTCTACCTTCAATCATGAGGGGTAGGTCTCATGATTTCGTCCGTTGTCCCTTTAATTTTCATAGGAACACGATTTTTTAAGGTAAAGGACAAGTTGTGAGGTCATGCACCAGCTGAAGGGCTGGGGTATGACCTGATGGCGAAGGGTAACGGCCCTTAACGAAGGGTAAAGACCCTTGAGGAAGGGTAAATACCCTCCGCTATCAGGTTGTCATCAATCAACAACTGCTAATTGAATAAAAAATATTGATTTCTGGTTCAATCCACAACCTCATTACTGCCCTTTGATTCAATCGTGAGCAACAGACTGCAACAACAAATAGACCGAAGTGCCTTTGTACCTTTCACTTCGATACATTCGCCAGCAAATTATAGCGCAGAAGAAACCAGCAAAGCTTGGATACGTCAAACAGCTGCCGTCAGTCGACGTCAAAGTCCTTTTGAAATTTATGAAACGGAAAGAAGAAAAGGACTGAAGACAGACGAAAGGTCTAGCCTCGAAGAAGCTGCTAATTAAGTATTGAAGAAGAAAAAACTCGAGGGCGTGGGGTGCATCGAGTGAGTGTGAAGAAATGGTGAGAGTATTTGGGGGTGAAAAAGGGGCCAGACGGTAACGTGAAACGTTCGCGAGGGGGGGGCCTTTCTATTACAACTTTAACGATCTCCACGAAAGGGTAGAATAACTATGAAGCAGCGGGGCATTTCATTTAATCGAGTTACACGATAAAACATCGACGGAAATTTCGAGAATGCGCGAGCTCATGCTCGATCCCCGGGTTTTTCCTCGGGGGTGGAAAATTATTCTAGGGGTTCTTCACTCATTACGGACATGGCTGTTGATTGCGAGTGGGCCGATAGCTCATTGTGAGTCTTAATTGAAGGTTTTCACCCCCGGGGAGTCCCCCCCGCCCCGTCAGGGAGAGACAAAATCGCTCGAAGATCGCTCACAACTGCTCACAAGCGACTCACAACGTTCCTGTTGACAAAATAAGAGTGTTTCCGAGTCAGTTGTCCTTCACGTGTCCTATGACTTCATGTTTATGCTCCTGATAATATTTTTGAGCGATAAAAATCGCTCACAATCCGCTCACAAATTGGCTCACAGAAAAATACGATTTTCTTGTTAAGTACCACCGATTATCTCGTCTCATTTTTCACAGAAAATGTACAAGGACCTCACGTGATAATGTGGTTTATCCTTTGGGATGGGTACAGTAAAACTGGGAGATAAAAATTATTATGAAAGCCTCGAAAAAGAGATGACGAAGAAAGCGGAAATGCAAAAAACACTAGTCCGGTTTTCGCAACGGAGACAAGCGACTTGTATGGAGAACCCAGAGGCAACCCTCGACCCCGTTTCATATTCCTCTTTCACCACAGCCACACCACTACATTGAACACAGACCACTACTGTACATGAAGACTTTACCCTCCACCCTAAACTTTCATCTGGTCGCCCCTGTTATTTCGAGCTCCAACGAAACTTTTCCCTTTCCAGAAAATTCGATGCCGATTTGTACACTGACAATGCAACAGAGTTTACGGTTACTTATTCATCCCCTGAATTTTTATTGGCTACGTAGGGGTAGCTTTTTAAGTTATGTCTGACAGTCAGTTGACTCGGGGTAAATTTTAACTTGCAAAATAGTTTATTCGTTTTAGTTTCGTCGTTTGGGGGTAAATTGGAGGCCAAAGGGGAGGAAATTTGCCAGCGAAGGGTTGACGGGGGTGGAGTGTGACTGACTTTTGATGTCAGTGGTCGTTGTCGAGGGGTAGATGCCCTCATTTTTGGGGGTTGTATCAACAAATTGAGGGGGTTGTTGAGGAGAAGGGTTTCCGGTGCGAGGATTCCTCGAACCATCTTTTGGATATATCGGAATGTGTTATGAAACCTGACGTATCTTTTATCATTTCGTTTTGTTATTCAAATTGAAATGGTATCAGCGAGAAAACTAGATTTCTCCTCGTGATTTTTCACCGAGAGATCGTGTCGTGTTTGGTAAAGAGATTGTAGATGCATTCCTTGTGTACCAACATAACGTGAACGATTCACATCTCACTCACCCCACCAGAATATAGGTATAGGGTAGCTGGCATACGGTGGAGTACATACAAATACAGCGTATGGGGGTGGAGGGTGCCATCGAGGGCTTTCCCGTGTCGTGAATTGAAAGAAATTTTTTGAAAGATAAATTTTCCAAATTTTTCACCAACATATTTTCAGCCAACGCAGGCAGCGGGTTTTATAACCCCATTCTCCCGGTCGCTTTCAACAGTTTTTATAGTGAATCGATGGGGTAGTCGAGCTACGAGTGAGGAGAACTGTTATTTTCATCCCTTTCGGGGGAAAATCACCCGGGAATTTCGAATTCTGAAGGGTTTCCCGCCCTTTTCGGCCATTGCGGGGGTTTAACGAACGCGCATGAAGTGGAGGGGGGTTATGGTGTCGTGAGGGTGGGGTTGGGGATGGGGGTTTGCACCCCCGAGTCGGGGACTTGAGTCCCAATCGAAAATTCAAGGTCACGAGGGCGAGTCGTGACGTCCGAAGGGCAAAACCTCTCGTTCCTTCTCGATTTCCGTCGGGAGGGACCTTGACCGGGGCTCGCTACCGAGGTTAGGGGTGACTTATCGAAGGAACGTCGGCTCTAGGTCGGCATTACGTCGGCTGACCCCGGAATCGTCCGCGGAATCGGCGGAAAAGGCACGGAAAGGGCGGTCTTGACGGTTTAGGGTCAGCTAAAGGTGATCCTGTGATCAGCCCTTAGGGATTCCCACCGGGGAAGGGCAGACGTGACACCAGGACGTCAATCATCAATCAATTAATCAATCAATCAATCAATCGCTCACGGGATTCGAATCCCTCGTTGAAGGAGACGTCTGGATCCCTCCAAAAATTCTAAGGGCTCGTCTCATTCCGCGGAAAAAAGTCCGGAAGTACACGAGCCCTGCGTGTACTCACCCCTCCGCCCTTTAGGTTAATTCCGTAGTACTTTGGAACTTAACGGGTCAAGAGGCGTTAATAAGAAGCTGTCGCAGCTGGATGAGAGGGTCCGCTCTACTTTCCCCGACCGTTAATACTCACCCCACCGACCTAAAACTGTTTACCCAGAGCTGGGGGAGGTCTTGAACACACCCCCTCACTATAACTGTCGTATATTCATAATAATTCACCTGAGGCTAATGACTCAGTCGAGATATCCCGGGATTACTTCATCAGTTTAATTATTTTTTCCACGTGGGGGATGAAAAAACCCCCTGACGAAGTGAATTTGGGCGGAGACTGATTTGATTTGGAGGGAAATTGCTTCGGGACATCAATTTAAAGGGAAATGAATTAGATCTCCCTCGGGGGACTCAATTAGACGCAAATTGTTGACGTCGTTAGCACTTAACGGTGCGGTATTTTCAATAACAAAAAATGGGAACAATTTTCGATAATTTTTTTCACGAGGACGGGCCTTATCTGGGACCTGGGACTAGAACTGTTTCATTGATAATCTCGCGAAAAATTCCCACGAAATCACTTTGATAACACGATTTAATGAATTTTTCATATCACATCACCTCTAATCCACTATTCAATCTCAGGGATTTCAATCAGACCTGTCAGCGGTTCAGTTTTCAATTAAGGTTTCAACGTTTGTCGGCTTAGCGAATATTAAAATCCGCGTTTGAGCCGAAAAATCGTAATAGACGAGCCGATTGATTGCACGTCGTACACCAGCGAACCGATACTGTCTATAGACGACAATTCTATAGCCCGAGGGTACAACAGATATCGGTGATATCGGTGAATCCATTGGGTCGGAATGATGAAGAAGTTGGACATTGAAAGCCGTTCGAGGTCACCAGCGAACGATTGTAACTCGACACAAACTGGAGGGAGTGGTAAAGCTTCTTCAACAGGAGAAGTGAAATCCTTCGTATCAGAATCAAGATTCCGGGATCATCTGAGGGGTGGGGGGGTTAACTCGGGGACGTATGGGGTAGGTTTTATTTTATACGGTCGAGGGCATTCCATCTTTTCATTCCTGTTGCATTATGCAAACCTGGGGGAAGATGGGAATAACTATTGGGGGAGAAAAGATAGCTTTTACAGGGCTTTCAAAAGCTCTGGGACATGGATAGTACCTCGGATGGTTCTGTTTTCCAGTACATTCTTGAGGAATAAAGAAACGAGTTGAGTGAGGGGGTGGCTGGGGGATGATTTCTCGTGAGACACAATGCGGAGTGAATATTTCGTATTGATGGAGACGGAGGAATAGTCTAATTCGGGATTTTAGGGGAGGTAGAGGGGTGGAGTGAGAGACTTCGGGGGAGGTTAGGTCGTGAACTGTGACGGGGAGCACTGGGTGAAACGTATCGTCAATTATTTAGTCGGAAAATGTTAAGGGATGGACTGACTTCAACGATAAAGATGAACCTTTTAATCGAATCGTGGCGCATCCCCTTCAAACAAGATGTTCATGAATACGTTAAATAAACGATTGCTGAAGTAATTTCGTGTATCGGAAGGAACCGAATGGTTTTAGGGGATGAAATACAAAAGAAAAAGCTCAGTCCGATCGTTACCCTCACCCCGAAACACTCTGCCACCCCCTCGCGCTACGATAGCCTTAATTTCTCATTAAAGATTTAGTCCCGCGGTACTAGGGGGTGCTCAATGCCCCATTCCACCAGCTGATTTGCCCCGGGGGTTGCCATCCTCTGGTGGGGGTTGCAACCCTCTCGAAGCGTCAATACCTTTTCTATTTATGGACACGTCAGGATCTCGTCGACGTTCGGCTTTTATGGTACACCACTGGAATGCATTCTATGACGAATCGTAAAGACCGGAGAATCTCGGGGGATGATAGGGGGGAGGGGTGAGTACTTGTACGTCGTAGGGTGCTTGAACGACGCTAAACGAATCTCCTGTAGTCGAAGGGTGCCAGCTGAAGAAAGCAATTATCATATAAATTGCTCTCGCCTTATGTTATATGCCGTGTGCCAAAGTAGAAGGAGGAAAGCTGCTGTGATTTCGAATGCATATAAACCCGGGGGAAAGGTCGAGAAAGCTCCGAGGCAACCCCTACCTCGTTGCGCATTTTACGATGTCACCCTGACGCTCGTTTATGGTATCGTACGACAGAGCTTTCGGGCTTATAATTTTTTTTAGATTTATTTTTCGGAGCTTTTGGTGTCGGTGAGCTTTTAGGAGTTCATTAGCGAAGGGAGGGTTGATGGGGGTGATTAGGGAGTTTGTAATCCCGGGTTCGATATTTGTCGCGGGAAAAATGGGGAAGAATCGATTAGTTGGTGAGGTATTTTGGGTGAAAGCTCCACCTGCGAGTGCGTGGAAGGTACTTCGAGAGCTTGCGAGGGGCTACAGTTGATAAAGTTACCCCGCGAGGTTGTCCACGGGCTCCCCCGGTCGTCGGTAACGACGAGCTTGCGGGATTACCATCGGAAGGGGAGCTTTCTGCAGGGGTTGGGCCGGTGCGGTAGAAAGCTCATGTTCTGATGGTAAAGTAGGTGTTATCCTTGAGGATAACGTCAGGTGGTTCACGTCAGGGGAACGGGAAAAGATGATTTGACGTGAAATTCACGAAAATCGATCGATAATATCGAACTTTCATGACAGATTTCAGTCGAATGAATCGTTCGATTGTTGGCAAACCCTATTTTTACGTTTTGTCTATCGTTTGCGAAGGCTAGACATCAATTTTTATTCTAATCGAACCCTTATCTCAGTCGTTTTTATATATTCACGATTTGTGAACACGTAACCCCCGGCGATTTCCTCACCAATGACTCGATAATATTATCTACAAACTTTTGCCACACGTTTAACTCAACAATCGAACTGTTCAACCCTTACAATTATTGTTTATTCCTCGGGGTACGTGTACCTCGGGGTCGGCTAGCCGTTCATTAATACCCCTCAACATGAAACGAACACATCCGATAATTAATATCGCAAATGGAGGTACAGTCCGACGACAATGGCCACGTTCCACCCCCTTCGGCAACCCCATCAACCCGTTATTACTTGCTTAACACACCCCCACCCCCGCCTCTAGTTTCCTGTTACCAATTTTTGTTTTCCTGTTGAATGGGGTCGTGAGAAAGACATACCTGCTACTCATGAATAAATCATCCCCTCGATACCGTATTGTCGGGGGTGAATTCGTAATGACGATTAGATGTTTCAATTGTTACTGTCAATTAGACAACTGTCTAGTCGTTCCTAGAACAAAGACATCTGCGGATTCTCCGCAAGTTGGAGGCTATCGTATTATCGTCAGTTCGATTCTACAACTCGACGAAGTGATTACGATTTTTCGAGATGAAGACGAGCGATTATCAACCCCTCAACGCATTCAAACTCAACTTGACGGTGTGGAAATACGCGGGGATCTGGCCGGCGGGGGTGAAAAGCCAATCCCTTCGGTGAGGAAACTGTCAATTGACAGAAGACAAGTCCAGTCGATAAGTTTTTGACAGTCAAATGTCAACGGAATTTTTTTGAAGAGAAAAATCAATCCGAATGTCTCAGGAAGTCATTGGGGTGAACCCAGGGGGTAGGGGTGGGTTAGGGTGAGGGGGTGGGTTTTTGGTGATGATAATTTTGTTCGCAGGTATCTCTACTATATTTATAACTCGATATCACCGACGATCTGGTTCGGTTCGTTCTTCGTTCTTCAGTTCATTCACATCATTCAGGTGATCGCGGATTTGGAACAAGTGATGCACTCGATATATTTGATGATTTCGTACTGTGCCATGGCGTGTAAATATCATTCGATCCTGTGGTATCGAAGGAGACTCGAGACGCTGTTCGATAGTCTGAATGATCCGGTTTTTAAGCCGCGGCTGCCGTCGCACGTCGACGTTATGAATGAGTCTATGAGGATCGTCAGGAGGGACTCGATCATCTTCTTATCGTCAGGCATCTGCGCGACTATCTTCTGGACCTTCTGGCCCTTGATCGATAGAAAATCAGAGGTCAGGTCTCGTCACAGTCTGATTCGTCGATGAAGTCAGTCGGGAATCGGTGGAACGATCGAGTTCGTCGGCTGTCGGTCGTCGACGTCGATGATTCGGATCGATTATCAACGAGGAATCGATTCAACTCGATCGGTCCAGCCCTTTCCTGACGTCCTCTATCACATCCCGATGTTATCGCGGACCTATCATCCCTTATCGTATCGTAATCAACCCTCGTGTCCTCTCCGAAACCCGAATGACGACTTTTGGAGACGTTAACGACTGTCTTTCGTCTTCAGGATAACGAATTAGCGTATCAGATGTGGTGTCCCTTGGACATATCCCAGTCGCCGACGTTCGAGATCGTCTACACTTATCAGACAATCGCTATCACGTACAATACGATGTTCAATACAATGACGGATACCGTCATCTGTGGACTCCTGAAGATGATGTCAGGACATCTGGATGTTCTGATTGAGGATTATGGTATGATCTTCGAGGACATGTTCATCTGTCCAGGGGAGGAAACACCGAGAACTGTCGCAGGAAAAAAGCTCGTGGAACTGGGGAAGGGTAAGGGGGAGGGTAAGACGTCGGCGGAGGGGGTGAGGGCAGTTCAAGGACGCCAGATCCAGAAATCTGATGACGAAGGGAGAGACCTGGTGATACCACCGGTTATCGTCCCTCAGCTTTCGCAGACGGACTTGAAGACGAGGGTCTCCAGCTGCGTGAAGCTAGCCCTCGCTGTGGAGGGGTAAATATTGGGGGTGAAAAGGGCTTGGGTTCGTCAATAGGACATGGGGGGATGTTTCAACCCTTCGCTATCGATTACAGATTCGCGAATGAAGTCAAGGATATCTTTCAAGCCGGCATTCTAGTCCAATTCATCGCAAGCTGTCTCATCGTTTGTGCCAGTCTCTTTGCTTTGACTATTGTAAGTTGACAACGTCTTCAGGGTCATGTTCTGTCATGTCATAATCACCCGACTCGACGGTCTTACGAGACGTAATTTCGGGGGGCGGTTGACGAGGAGGAGCACGTCATGACAGCGTTGGAGATGAGTAAATGTTGATTGGAATGTTTATTGACATTTCAGCTGCCAACGAAGAGCTTTCAGTTCTTCTCCCTCGCGCAGTACCTCGCCTGCATGCTGATACAGATATTTTTGTACTGCTGGAGGGGTAACGAGGTGTCGCTGAAGGCAAGTCTGATTGTCATGACATCATGTCATGTCATGTCTGATTGTCATGTCTAGGCATGATATCGATAGGGCAGGATTTTCTGATAAATTTTTGGGTCTGTTGACAGTTCAGTGACCTATCGGACGCTATTTACATGTGCGATTGGACGACGTGCGACGGAAAGTTCCGGCGGTCAATGGACATTATCATGAGTCGATCACAGAAGCCAGTGATATTGCTGATTGGGGGCCTGTTCTCGTTATCAGTTGAAACCTTCATATCGGTGAGCGATTGACAAATGTGTTGATTAATCCCACGTTAAGGTATCAATAATTAGCTTGAAGGGCTAGGGCTTGCCCTTAAGGGTCCCCAGACAGGAATTCCAAGTCCTAAAGTCAGCGCCTGGAGGCCCCCACCCGCCCGGGGCCTTAATGCGCCTCGTTTTGTGTTCCCTCCCGTTCCCTCGATTGATTATCAAAGTTAAAGGGACGATCATTAGCTGGGGAAAGGGCCCTGAGGGCCGGGTCAAGCTCCGCCTCGAATGAGGGATAAATAGTCTCGACAGAAATCGTATTCCAATTGCAGATTCTCAAGTCAGCGTATTCGTTCTTCATGTTCTTTAAAGAAGTCAAACAGCAGATGTCAAACTGATGGTTATGATTGACTGATGTTGATGACAAGCAGATGACAACTTTCACGTAGATTGTAATGCACTTATGTATCGAAATATAATTATATGCAGTTGATCGAAGGCATGATCAGGATGTAGTAGACCTTTATCTGGTAAACCCTTCAACCCTTCAGCCCTTTAGCCCTTCAACCCTTCAGCCCGTGAACCCTTCAACCCTTCAGCCCTTGAGTTCTTCAGCCCCTGAACCCTTCAGCCCTTCAGCCCTTAAACCCTTCCGCCCTTAAACCCTTCCGCCCTTCAGCCCTTGAACCCTTCAGCCCTTGAACCCTTGAATCCTTCAGCCCTCCAGGCCTTAAAACCCTTCAACCCTTCAGCCCTTCAGCCCTTCAACCCTTCAGCCCTTCATCGACCTTGACACGTGACCAGAAAGTACTTCCAAATGTGGAAAGACAGACCGCGGTATTCATTACTCACCTAGAAGAGCCTGGAAGAGCCGGCTCTTGAAGATCCTGATGACCCGCTCGATAGCCAGACGCAGCTGCTTGTCCTGGGGCCTTGTCAGCTTGGCACGGTAATCCTCCAGAAGCTCCAGGGCCCGATGAGCTTCTGAAAGAAATAAAATTATCGTCAGTTGATAAGACGTCCGTCGGAGGGGATAAGATCGTGATGTCGTTGGGTCAGGGTTTCCTCGGTCGGGGGGACTTAATTGGGCCTTAAGAGCGGACTTGAGTGATTCAATACGAAGTCGTCGAACTATCGTATTGTCTATTGTCTTTGTGTGTCGGGCTAATGTCGGCCGTACCTCGGGGCGCCTGTTATCAATGCAGATTAAATTACTGTCGAATTATCTCTCGCGGAGATCCCCGTGATTCACTCGTGTTTGAAGATTATTGAACACTCGAGTGTTTATCGATCGTCTACAAATCACTTATCCGTAATTATCATCAATTACGATACGATATTTAACGTCACGTTCACGATCCACCGAAGACGGTGTCATATGACAGTCGGGTGAATGTTTGCGGATAAAATTTCACGTCCGGTGTTAATGAACTGCCGTTACGACGAGCCAAATGTCACACGATTTTGGGGCATACAAATGCCAGTGACGAGTGTAGTCTGACGAATGTCATGAGACACTTCGGGTGCGGTAAAAGCTCGCGATCGTCAAGATTCTCGATTTTTCGTAGTTCTTTACAAAGTTCCGTGTCAACCCATCACTTCCCTGAAGAGATACTCCCATCACCGGTCCATCAGAAGGGCCCAGTACCCGGGGAAGGGCCCAAAGGGCCCGATCATACGAAAGAACCAGCTGATCGATCACTGACGGGACCTTAAGCTCTTCCTAGCGATCATCGAGACGAAGGGCCGGTCGATACCCTGACGCTGTCATGAATACTCCGAAGGGCCCAGCCGAGGCCCAGCCGAGGGTCTGGCCCCAGTGGGCCGCCGCATTGATAAGTACGTACCACCAAAAACGACGGAATCACTCACTAATGATCGTTATTATCCTCCAGTTCATGTCCTCGCGGTTATCGTCGGTCTGGCCATAGGCTCGACGTCGCCCTTCTTAGCCAAGTTAACGAGGGGCGACGGGCCCATAATTATCACGGATCATCAGGCCTCGTGGATGGCGTCATTAGTCAGTATCACACGGCCCATTGGCGCCGTCATCGCTGCAATCGTCGCTCGTAAATTCGGATCCAAAATGGCGGTTCTCATCGGCGGAATTCCTCACGCCATCGCCTGGTCGTGTTTGTTAAAAGACAATTCAGTTGTCTGGATCTATGGATCCAGGATCATGAGTGGATTCGGCCTGGGAATGTACTACAGTACTTTCCCTCTTTACATCGGTGAGATATCGACACCCAGGATCAGAGGTGCGCTGATCAGTTTCGTTGTTCAGGGCCTGGCGATTGGGACCCTATTGGGAAATGTCTTGGGGGCTTACGTTGACATGACGACCTTCGCTGTCATCAGCCTCATCTTGACGGCCATATTCTTCTTCTCGTTTCTGTTCTTCCCGGACAGTCCGTATTATCTCGTCAGCAACGACAGGGTCGACGAGGCGGAGAAGGCCCTGATGTGGTTCAGCTGCCGGAGGGACGTCAAGGACGCGGTGGAGGGGTTGAAGGGATTCGTGGGCCTGCAGCCGGGCCTTACCTTCACGGAATCGTTCAGGCAGCTGACGGTGCCGGTCAATCGGAAGGTCGTCGTAATCGTTCTGCTTGTCTACGTCCTGATGCAGATGGCCGGCCTCTTCACCATCGCCCTTTACATGGAAATCCTTCTTATCAGTCTCAAGGTCGACGTTCTTCCGCCATCTTTGGTGGTGGTACTCGCTGGAGTCGTCGCGATGGTGGCCAGTTTGTTGTCGATGTACACGAGCGATCGATTCGGCCGGAGGGTTATGCTCGTCACTTCCTGCGTCGGGGTGACGACGACGTTGTTCCTGTTGGGGGTGAACTGTCTGCTGATTAGGGGTGGGGATAATGATCCTAATTTGCAGTGGGTGAGTATTATCGCGATGATATTGTATCAGTTCTCGGTGTATATTGGAATGCTGCCCGTTTCCAATTGCCTCATGGGGGAGCTTTTTCCGCCCCAGCTCAGGGAGATTGGGCCTTGTCTGGCGAATGTTACGTCAGGGGCCTTTGCGTTTATTATGAGCAAGAGCTATCAGCCGATACTCAACTCGACGTCTGAAGAATTTGTGTTCTGGTTTCATGCGGTTTTCGCGTTTGTTATGATTATTTTTACGGTGAGAGTCGTGCCGGAGACGAAGGGTAAGTCCCTTCGGGAAATTCAGGAGTTGATGCGCGATGGCGGATCGACTGATGCGATTGTGTTCAAGACGAAGATGTAAATGTGGTGATAATAAAGGGGATTTTGATGATTAGGAAGTTGTTGAGGCGATGGTGGAGGTTGACGGGGCCCGAGGGGCCCTGTCGGGGCCTGATGGGGTTGGCTCGGGGCCTGAGGGCGTCATCGCCCCTCTTCCCGACCCTTTTCTAGCCTTCGAATGAGTTGATCTCGCCACAGATGAGGGGCGATGACCCACTCGGGGCCTGAGGCCCAGGCCAGGGCCCGAGGAGGTCCCCTCGGGGCCCGAGGACGTCATCGCCCCTCTTCTCTGGCGAGATAATCTCATTCCAAACCGAGAGGACGACAATCAGGACTGAATTACGAGATTGGTGATGACCCCCTCGGGCCTCAGGCCCTGGCCCTGGCCCCGACGAGGTGAACACTCCGAGCGTGTCGTGTTTTAAAATGAAATATCACCGATGATATGTATAAAGACCTTCCAGGTAACGTATGACTGCTGATAACGATGTGACATTTTCTTTTGAAAACGTCGGAGTCGTCGGCCTAGTCCACCTCCGTCTTTAATCGCACGACATTTGTTTAATTTTTTTCCACATTTCAAACAACAAAATTGAACTGTCGTGTCTACCCCACGTCCCGGGGCCTTCTTATCACTTCTATTATATTCGAAGTAGTCTAATAGTCGAAGCGATTCCGGTCGTTTCATGAATCAAAATGGAGGCGGTGGAGATGACGGAGAAGACATCCAGGTTTAAGGCCCAGTGGCTTGCTGCAGCGACACGTAAGTCCTTGGGCCCTAGACTATCGTAGAATTCCGCGGTTGATTGTTCGTTTTGTAGTTCATCTACTCGCCGTCCTCGACGGACTCGTCGGCGGGTGGACGTCGCCTTATTTAGCGAAGTTGACGACCGGAAGGGAATCGTTGACCATCACCAGGGATGAGGCGTCCTGGATCGCATCGTTGTACCTCGCGTCACAGCCCGTTGGGTCCATCTTTGCTGCGGTGATCGTGCGGAAGGTCGGCGCTAGGAAGGCCGTACTCTGGGCTGGAGTTCCTCATGCCGTCGGGTGGTTGTGCTTCCTGGTTTATGAATCCGTTCCGCTGATCTATCTGGCGAGGATTCTGAATGGATCTGGGTTTGGGATGTACTATAGTACGTTTCCACTTTATATCGGGGAGATTGGAAACCCGAAGATCAGGGGAAGTCTCGTTGGTGTCGTCGCTCAGGGAACGGGGATCGGATATCTGATTGGAAATGTCTTGGGAGCGTTTCTCACGATGAAGATGTTCGCGGTTGTTGGGTTCACGATGTCATGTGTGTTCATGTTGTCGTTCTTCCTCATTCCGGATAGCTCGCATTACCTGGTGATGAGGAACCGGCTGAAGGAGGCGGAGGAGTCGTTGAGGTGGTACAATTGTAAGACAGATGTCAGCGAGGAACTTCAGGACTTGATGGCGTTCATCGGGGAACCGAGGCGGATGACAATCAGAGAGATGTGTCAGGCGGTCTTGGGACCGGTCAACAGGAGAATTGTCATGATTGTCATTGGGGTTCATGTGATGATGCATCTCAGTGGGGTTTATGTTGTCTCGATGTATCTGGAGATCCTGGTGAGCCGCCTCAAGATCGATGTCATGCTGCCATCGTCGGTTGTCATTCTGGTGTCAATCGCTGCCATTGCCGGTGGGCTTGCCACGACTTATACGAATGATCGTGTTGGAAGGCAGACGATGATGGCAGTTGCGGCTTTTGGACTGTCTGCCATCTTCATTTTGATCGGCGTCAACTTTCTCCTGGTCAAATGTGGATATGACATGTCGGCGGTTCAATGGCTGATTGTTATTGAATTTATGGTACTGTTGTTTCTCGTGAATGTGGGACTTGCTATCGTTCCTTGTTGTTTGGTGAGCGAAATATTCCCACCGGAAATCAAGGAATTTGGGTCTTGTATTGTTAATGTCACGAGTGCGATCGCAGCTTTTACATCGGGGAAAAGCTATCAGCCGATACTGGATGCGACGTCTGAGGAGTTTATGTTCTTTTTTTATGCTTCGATTTTATTCGGAATGTTTATTTATACGATTGTCGTTGTTCCGGAGACGAAAGGAAAGTCGCTTCAAGAGATTCAGGACATGTTGATGAGGAGAGATCAAGGGAAAGTGAAGGTGGGGAATTGATGGGTAGAAATGTATTGTATAAACTGGTTTTTGTGATTGTAATTGTTGTTAGTTAATAATAATTGGAATTTTGGGACTTATTGTTTGTCTTTGTGCGTTGTCCTTCGTCATGAAGTCTCGGTATCGGTGGGGTCAGCTTTTCTGGAGGTTTTGGGGACCTGATGAGGTTCTAAAGGGGCCTTGGGGACCTTGTCAGGTCCTCCAGGGGCCTTAGGGGCCTTCTGGACTTCTCCAGGGGGCCTTAGGGACCTTCTGGGCTTCTCCAGGGGGCCTTAGGAACCCCGTCAGCTTCTCCAGGGGGCCTTAGGGACCTTCTCAGCTTCTCCAGGGAGCCTTAAGGACCTTCTCAGCTTCTCCAAGGGCCTTAGGGACCTTCTGAGCTTCTCCAGGGACCACCAGGGACCTCGTCAGCTTCTCCAGGAGTCTTTGAAGACCTCGTCAGGGTCTCCAGGGGCCTTAGGGACCTTGTGAGCTTCTCCAGGGACCACCAGGGACCTCGTCAGCTTCTCCAGGAGTCTCTGAAAACCTCGTCAGGTTCTCCAAGGGCCTTAGGGACCTCATCAGCTTCTCCAGGAGTCTTCCAGGACCTCGTCAGGGTCTCCAGGAACCTTTAGAACCTCGTCAGATCCTCCAGGTAATTCTATCCTCGTCCCTCATATCAATAAAAATTAATTTCGAATCATTCCCTCATGGGAAGGGGCCCCGGGCTCCAGGAACGCGCTGGAGTCGACCTGGAAATTTTCCCCGAGAGGGAATTCCCGAAACAATAACCTTGAATGCGTTTTCATGATCACGAACTGAGATTTAGGATCATGATAACGTTTTATTCGATATCAGTGTTCATTCTCTGGGTGAGTTATCTACAAATACATTTATAAACACTCGTAGATGTACGCAAACACAGATCTACCGCGTGTTCGGTGGAAATAGTTTATTGCAGTTGCCGCGAAAACAGAATTCGACGAATGGAATTTTTCCGTGAAGAATGTACATAATTCATCGGTTTTCAGGAACCGGATAATCAGGAAAGATTATTCATTCGAGGTCACATCAGGTGGGAAACGATTGGAAAAAGATTGAAAAATTTATTTGTGAAATAGTATCGCGATAATGAATGCGTATGATCAACCGGTTTCAGCTTTCAGTGAAATGTTTATCGATAGTTATTTATGCTTTTTGTTTGCCGGTCGTACAAGGCTGCCTCGCAACATTCTATTGCACGTAATACTGTCAGGGTCGTTGAGTAATACGTCTAGTGCCATCACGAAGCA
The DNA here is from genome assembly GCF_034640455.1 of Diachasmimorpha longicaudata. Classification (NCBI taxonomy): domain Eukaryota; kingdom Metazoa; phylum Arthropoda; class Insecta; order Hymenoptera; family Braconidae; genus Diachasmimorpha; species Diachasmimorpha longicaudata. The sequence goes on from NC_087244.1 coordinate 1,940,324, forward strand.
GCTGGCTACCGCGTGAATTCTGTTGACTGGCGATATCGGCAGCGTTTACGGTCCCCGTGTGACGGATATTAAACAATTTAGGCGTTATAAACATTTAATTATCGATATCTGCTGTGATATGCGATTTTTTGCGATTTTCGTAAGTATGAATATGATGTTTCTCGAGAACGTGAGGGCCGATTAACGATTTTCTGCATCGTAGTCTTAGCTTTTGGGGTAGAATAAAGGAAATCAACGATTAATTTGATGAGAATTAATTTTTGGGGGTAAAATCGATCGTTAATGTGATTTTCGATCGCGAAATTTTCGGCCAAAACCACTCGCGTTTGGAGTGGGTTAAAATATTGTTCTCTGTCTCGATTTGGAGATCATAGTCACCAGTTTTTGTGGTCCGAATGATAAATCAAAAATCTTGAGAAATCGCAAATCATTTCAAAACGTTTTGTCACGTAAATCGAGTACTCGAATATCATCAACTTTTCTCGTGATTATTTTTCACGATAAAAAAATGTTCTTGATAAGTGAATGGCTTTATAATTGAGTGTGACGTGTCCATTGAAGAGTATCGTTAGTCTCAGCGGATTAATTGAGATATGAAACCGAGATAAAAGACTACTTTTCCTTTCCTCGAAGACGAGTGAATAAATCGACGACAGTCAACAGTTTTTTGTCGAGTAATACCAGGTTTTCTCGGGTAATGATATCGCTACAGGCGAACACTTGTTATTCACACGAGAATTTTTATTGTCTTCGTACGTTCGTGAGGTCGGTCAACAATAACACGATTTAGTAATTGAAAAACCATTAGTGGGATAAGAAGTAATCAGTCGGAGCTCATTTGCGTTGAATGTCGATGGGGGGGAGCGATCAAGCCACTTCCAGCCGAAATAATCTGACATGATCTGTCAACGAAACCGTCAAATCTCTTTTCGTGTCACGAATGGAGGGGGGGAGGGTGCCTCCAGGTGATATAATGACATGATCAACGCATATCGACGATAAATACCAGGTAATCCGTGAGGCTTCTTACACTTATCGAGTCTGATGTCATATTAGTCATCTTGAAGATGCCCAATCAGGCCTGTCACTCGTGCCTGTTACCTGCCACTGATTACAGCGTAGCCTGAGGTGGAATGTGTACGTTACGATCGTGAATATCGGTGGTAATGCCAGAGGAGTTGGTTGTGACAGTTTGTTGTTACGGAGTTTGTTAATTAATAAATAATTCAACATGACATCGATGGAAATTATCTCGGCGAGACGACCCAAGTTTTGGCCGCAGTGGTTTGCTGCATCAATAAGTGAGTCTTTACGGAAAATAATATTCTGTCATTGGTGTCAGGTTCGGGCTGTCAAAGAGTCCCTTTTGCTTTGATTTGAAACGAAAAATGGCGGTTCATTCTGGGAATGTGACGTCATGAGGAAAATGAGTCGATTGGATACGGGTGCGAGGGGGTGGTTTAGGTCGGGGGATTGACAGCCGTCGGCTGTCAACTTCACAGTCGTTCTCACCCTTTCGCACGTACGATGACGTGTCTTAGCTGATGCCATTGACAGCCCTCACCTGTCAACTTCCCACCCCTTCCCATTTGGAATGAAGTGTCTTAGCTCATGCCATTGACAGCTCTCACCTGTCAACATCCCACCCCATCCTAATTCACAATCTATTTACGTTCCAGTCCACGTCCTCGGTCTTCTATCAGGACTTGTCGGTGGATGGACCTCCCCATATCTAGCAAAATTAACCCAGGGAAATGAATCACTTGTTGTCACGAAGGACGAAGCCTCCTGGATAGCTTCACTCCTTCATCTCTCCCGACCCCTCGGCTCCATCATCGCAGCTGTCCTCGTCAGCAAATTCGGGAGTCAGAAGGCGGTCTTTCTCGGCGGACTTCCACACGTCATCGCCTGGACATTATTCCTCATCAATGAGTCAGTGTCCTGGATATACGCGTCCAGGATGTTCAGTGGTATCGCCATGGGAATGTACCTGAGCTCGTTCCCACTTTACATCGGAGAAATTGGACATCCCAGGATCAGGGGCGCTCTCATTGGCCTCGTCGCTCAGGGATCCGCCATTGGGTACCTGTTGGGGAACTACATGGGGGCTTATGTCAAGATGAGAACCTTTGCCATCATCAATCTTGTCATTAGTGTCGTTTATATGGGACTTTTTTACTTCTTCCCGGACAGCTCGCACTATTTTATCAGACGGGACAGGGTCGCCCTGGCCGAAAGGTCCTTGAGGTGGTACAATCGGAAGAAGGATGTGACGGTTGAGCTCAGGGAGCTCAGGGCGTACATCGGGCGACCTCAGAAGCTGACCTTGAAAGAGTCTTTTCAGCAGCTGACGACTCCCTTGAACCGGAAAATACTCGCGATGATCGTCTGCGTTTATCTGTTCATGCAGCTCAGTGGCATCAACACCATTGCCATGTACCAGGAGATCCTTCTGACGACCTTGAAGATCGATGTCATACCACCGTCGCTGGTGGTGGTGTGCGTCGGGGTCGTTGCTATCACAGCTAATCTACTCGCGATCTACACGAACGATCACTTCGGGAGACGAACGATGCTCGCGGTGTCCACTCTAGGGGTCGCCATCAACTTCGCTCTCATCGGTGGTCACTATTTACTCTTCAGGAATCAGTACGACATCTCCAACATTCAGTGGGTCGTCATTTCGGAATTTATGATGTACATATTCTTCCTGAATATTGGACTGACGCATATTCCGAGTTGTCTTCTGAGCGAAATATTTTCTCCCGAGCTGAAGGAGATCGGCTCGTGCATCGCGAATATCGTATGCTCGTTTTCTGCCTTCGTCGCCAGCAAGAGCTATCAGCCGCTGCTGGACGCCACCTCCGAGGAGTTCATATTCTTTTTTTATGCGATTCTCGTGTTCCTCATGTTTGTTTATACGATTGTTGTCATTCCCGAGACGAAGGGAAAGTCGCTACAGGAGATTCAGGAGATGTTGACGAAGAGGAGTGAACGAACTAACGAACGAACGAATGAACGAATTAAACAGAACGACACGCTGATAAGACGTCCACGGAATGATGATATGATATCGAAATCGTAATTGTTATTTAATTGGATTTTAATGAAAATTTATGGAACGTTTTGTGGCGGTGGACGTGGACACGTGAGCGGAGAAATATTTATTGAATAGATTTTTTTTTACTTGAAATGATTTTTGTGGTGGGGAATGTGGAGGGGGTGAGAGGGGGTGGGGATGGGACCGATGGGACTGACGAATTTATTCGCAGGGGGCGAATACTGTCGCCTGACGGGGAGGCCAAAATGGCTGATGGGGTCGTTGCAGAGACTCAGGGGGATGGCCTTGAGGTTTGGGACTGTCCGGGCCTGCTTGTGACGAGTGGTTGGGACTTGGAACGGTCCCAGTTGTAAATATCATCCCTTCAATAAATATTCGTTTGTTCAGAGGTATTTTTTTGTGTTTTAATTCGTTCTTCGGGGGGTGAGGGTGGGGATGGAGATGGAGAGACGATCGCTGGTGGAAAAAGGACTTATTGGGGGCCTTTTAAGGCCCATTGGGGACCTGGATGACTTCCTGGTGGGTAAAAAGGTCGGGGGGGGAGGGTGAAGGGTGAGGGAGGGCCTTAATCATTTTCTAGATCGATTTGAATGAAGTCCGGAGCAAAATGGGGCGCTAGTCAGGGGGTAGGGGACTTATTGGGCCCTATACACATGTCGACCTCCGTCAGTTTCATTAGAAACACTTTCATGCAGTTATTTATGGAAATTCCATCTCGTCACCTGCAACAGAAGAAAATCGGGCATGTTAAGGTGGGCCAGCACCGCTGCAGGTGAAAAATTGGGACTTATAGCGGTGGAAGTCGGCGGTTTGGGCCAGGGAAAGTCGTTTCATGTTTCGAAAGTTCGGAAATGGAAATAATGACCTCTTATAGTGATGCCCCAGACCCCCCCAGGGGACTGGCCACTCTCTATGAGGCCCCGGGGCATAAGGCCCCGAATTTCGGGCCCAAAAAAATTTCTCGGCGAAAAATTACCCGCGAAAATTCGTAAATGTTTTATTCTATTAGAAAATGACTTCGGCGGCACTCAGGGCCACACGTGTCATGTCACTCGCGATAGTGCACGAAAAATGAATGTAACTTGATCGTTAGGGGAACGCATTACTTTCGTTTGGACGTGTTATTGTTGTGGGGAGGAGGTGAACTGTCTCGGTCGTATGTTAATGATAGTCGATTACTGCGATGTTTCAGTCACGAATTTCAGTGGATTTTATGGACAGTCGTATCGCATCGTGGGGTTTTCTGGAGTTAATGGGGTCCCATTGATTGGAGGTATCAACATGACGCCGTCGAATAGGAAGACGTTGGAAGGAAGATCGAAGCTTTGGCCGCAGTGGCTTGCTGCTGCCACAGGTGAGCCAGTTATTTACCGACATTCGAGTCTAGCGTGCGTTAAAATATCGGTTTCGACGGGTTTTGGTGGCGGAGAGTGACGATGAATGTCGAGATTAGGGTATTTTGTCGGTCGGGGGCAGTGGAAGGGACTGGGAGAGAGGGATTTGGGCCTTGAGATGCCCTTGGGGGGGCCCGAGGCCCTTCGAAGGGCCCCGAGGGATCCCTCGGGCCCATTTTGTGATGATTGACGTGTTTTAATGGTCTTTAGAATAGTATTTTGACTGTTTGTGACTGTGAAAAGATTGTGAGTCAACAAAGAGGAGACGGGAGGGTCGGCGCGGTACTGGGGGGCCGGGGTTCGACTCCCGATCGAGCTAAACCCGACGTTCTTTCCCTCAAATTCTCATTCCCTTCGATTTATCTGATCCCCAACGAACATTCGACTCCGTTTCCGGTGAAGTTCTCCAGTATTCGGTACCTCAATTAATAAGAAACCTCGGCGCAGTACTGGCGGACCCGGGTTCGACTCCCGATCGAGTTAAACCCGACGTTCTTCCTCTCAAATTCTCATTCCCTTTCGATTTCCGATAAATCAGACTCTGATTTTTGTTCCAGTCACTGTACTAGCCCTTCTCCATGGCCTCACCGGTGGCTGGAGCTCTCCGTACCTCGCTAAACTGACCCAAGGAACCGAGTCCTTGAACATCACCGATGATCAAGTCTCCTGGATCAGCTCCTTGCATCACATGTCCCGACCTGTGGGCTGCATCACTGGAGCTGTCATAGCTCATAAATTCGGAAGCAGAAAGGGAGTTCTTCTCGCTGGAGTTCCTCACGCCGTCGCCTGGATGTGTTTCCTGATAAGTCAATCCGTCGCTCTGATTTACACGTCTCGGGTGTCCAGTGGCTTCGCCATTGGTTCGTACCTCACCGTCTTTCCTCTGTACATCGGGGAGATCAGCAATCCCAGGATCAGGGGATCACTCATCACTGTCGTCGTCCAGGGGACTGGCATTGGGTACCTCATGGGGAATGCCCTGGGGGCTTATCTGTCCATGAAGACCTTCGCCATCGTCAGCCTCACCATCAGCATCATCTTCGTCGTACTCGTGTCCTTGATTCCTGATAGCTCGCACTATCTTGTCAGGAAGAAGAAGTACGAGAAGGCAGCGAAGTCCATGAAGTGGTATGACCGCGGGGATGACGTCACTGCTGAGCTCGGCGGACTCATCGCTTACATCGGCCCACCTCGGCAACTGTCGGTTAAGGACACCATTCGGCTGTCCCTGACGCCGATGAACCGAAAGGTCCTGGCGAATGTCCTTGCGATACAAATTGTGATGCATTTGGGTGGCCCTCACGTCATTCGGATGTACATGGAAATCCTTCTGACGACCTTGAAAGTCGACGTTGTCCCGCCGTCGGTGGCGGTTGTATGCGCTGGAGTGTTTGCGATGGTCGGCGGAATACTGGCGACTTACACGACTGATTATTTTGGGAGGCGGGTGATGCTGGCGATCTCCAGTCTCGGGGTCTCCGTCGTCTTTCTTCTTCTCGGGATCAAGTTCTTGTTGTTCAGACAGGATTATGATTTGACGAGGATTCAGTGGCTCATCATCATCGAGTTCATGATGTACATGTTTTTTATGAACGTCGGACTGACGTCGATACCGTGTTGTCTGGTGGGAGAAATGTTTCCACCGGAATTTAAGGAACTTGGGTCGTGCGTTGCGAGTATTGTCGCTGCAATCGCGGCGTTTGTTGTTAGTAAGAACTATCAGCCGATACTGAGTGCTACGTCGGAGGAGTTTGTATTGTTTCTTTATGCTTTTTTTGTATTTTTCATGTTTGTTTATACGGTTGTGTTCGTTCCGGAAACTAAAGGTAAATCGCTGCAAGAGATTCAGGATATGTTGATGAAGAGGAGGGTGAGGAGGGGGTGATAATGTCAATGTAGAGTTGTTGAAGTGTTGAATAAAGAGATGATGAGCTGACGAAATTAGTTTTTTGATGATGAGGCCCGGTAGAGGTGTCATAATATCCAACCTCGTCAGGGGAGAGGTGTTTACCTGATCTTCTAGGGACCCTAGGGTCTCTCCCTGACGAGGATTAGGGCCTCACGTGACCCTAAGGTCTCCTCCTGACGAGAATTAGGTCGTCACGTGACCCTGACGTCTCCCCCTGACGAGGTCCAGGGCCTCACGTGATCCTGACGTCTCCTCCTGACGAGGGCCAGGACACGTCACGTGACCCGAATCTCTCTCCTCGACGAGGGCCAGGACGTCATAATTTAATTGTTCCTGCAGATCATATCCAACGATTGATTCATTTTCCACGTGAACACAAGCCTTTCTCTCGTTCTTTTGTAAATAAATTCCTGATAACGTCGAATCATCACGTCAAACCACTCGAACAATAAATTACATTAACTCTATCCCTACTCTGTCACTCGTATAAACAAGCCCCAGTCGTAAACGTATGCAGTTACGTCGTGATCGTTGCAACCGACGGCTCATGACTCACGCGCTTCCGTCGATTAGACTCGTGTTCGTTATCGCTTCGACAATTTTTCGTAATTTATGACATTCTTTGAATCGAATGGATCAACATGACGTCGACGAGTGAGATAATTACCCGAGGGAAATCGAAGCTGTGGCCCCAGTGGCTGGCGGCAGGAACAAGTAGGTAAATCCGTCAGGATCACGTCGACGTCGACGAGCATTGTCTATTGACTTTCACTTTTGCAGTTCATATTCTCGCACTTTTATGCGGAATGGTCGGCGGATGGACATCACCGTACCTCGCGAAACTCACGATGGGAACGGAATCCGTCGTCGTGACGTCTGACGAGGCGTCGTGGATCGCCTCGTTGCTGCACCTGTCGAGACCGATCGGGTCGATCGTCGCAGCTGGAGTTGTTCATAGATTCGGAGCGAAGAACGGAATGTTGATGGCGGGGGTTCCACATGTCGTCGCCTGGTCCTGTTTCCTCATCAAGGAGTCAGTTCCTTGGATTTATGGCTCGAGGGTGTCGGGGGGGTTCGCCATGGGGATGTACCTGAGTACTTTCCCCCTCTACATCGGGGAGATTGGGAATGAGAACATCAGGGGCGCCCTTATTGGGCTCGTGGCTCAGGGCCAGGCCATAGGGTACCTGTTGGGGAACTCCCTGGGGGCTTATCTCAGCATGAGACACTTCGCCATCATCAACTTCGGACTTAGCGTCATGTTTATCGTCAGCTTCTTCTCGTTTCCTGATAGCGCGTATTATCTTGTCAAGAGACACAGGGTTGAGGAGGCGGAGAAGTCGCTGAAGTGGTACAATCGTCGGGGAGATGTCGGGGCGGAGCTGGCAGCTGTCAAGGAATACATCGGACAGCCACAGACGATGACGTTCAGGGAGTCTTTCAGACGATTGTCAACTCCTGTCAATCGAAAGACTTTGGGAATCGTCATTTGTGTTTATTTGTTTATGCAACTGAGCGGAATCTACACGATCGCACCGTATCTTGAGATACTGCTGACGACGTTGGAGATCGATGTTGTCGCACCCTCGGTGGTGGTCATATTGGTGAGTGTCGTTGCTGTCGTCGGGGGACTCATGGCGATTTACACGAACGATCACTTCGGCCGACGGACGATGCTGGCGGTCTCCACCGCTGGCGTCTCCGTTGCTTTTGTAATGATTGGGGTTAATTATCTGTTGATGAGACGCGGTTACGATATATCGAATTTTCAGTGGTTTATCGTCGCCGAGTTTATGATTTTTATTTTCTTTTTGAATATCGGACTGACGAACATTCCCAGTTGTCTTTTGAGTGAACTCTTCTCACCGGAACTTAAGGAAATCGGGTCGTGTATTGCGAATGTCGTCTGCTCGGTGTCCGCATTCGTCGCGACGAAGAGGTTTCAACCGTTACTCGATTCTACGTCGGAGGAATTCGTTTTCTTTTTGCATTCGTTTCTTGTTTTTCTTATGTTTGTTTATACCCTCGCGGTTGTCCCGGAAACGAAGGGGAAGACACTTCAGGAGATCCAGAGCATGTTGACGAAGACGAAGACGTCGGGTGCTGGGACCCAACGTCGACGATCGAGGGAGATCGATTGAGTGTGGATCGTTAAGTTGTTGATGACTGGTTGATTTGTATATAATTAATAAATATTTTGATGTTTTGTCGGTCTTTTGATGATTTATTGAATTTGGAAAATCGTTAAGATGACGATTCTGCGGCGAATAAACGTTTTGGGAGGGGGAGTGACGTCAAAGGGAGGATGGATCGATCGTAGATCGAGGGATTCGAGGAGATCTTCAAGGAAAATGGCGGGGGAATCGTGGAATTGTGAAGTGATGACTCGTTGAAGAAATGACGGATTTCATAACTTTGTTAAACCGTCAAAACAAGTTCTGTTGGCATCAGTTAAACCGTCGGCTGTTACTCATTTGTTATTGACAGATGTAAAGACGTATTTGATGAGAAATTACCGCGGAATTATCCGATTATTCATTAGTTATCGCCGTCTTATCAACCGGTTTTTATTTTCATAGTTTTTCGATTCTCGGATTTCTTATATCGTACGGAATATTTACGTCGGATTTTGTTCCACCGACGATTTTTTGAATCTTAAATAGTAGAACTAGGATCCCCACGAAGGATAATGAGCTCCGTTCATTAGTAATACGTCTCCCAGCCGAAAATGTGAGGAACATAAAAATGCATAGTCCCGACCGGGATTTGAACCCGGGACCTTCCGATTATGAATCGGGTGCTCTTCCAACTGAGCTATCCGGCTCCTAGCCATTTATTCCATTCACTTTTCTTCCCTATATGGAGCACCGCCGTCCTTCATACGGCAAACATTTTTATCATCAAGACGGGAAGTTTATATAGCGTTCCACATTTCTTGTGACGTCAAAGGAAATCGTTGGATAGGATTTTTGGATGAGGTAGGAAGGGGAACAGGATAATTATTTATATAATTTTGCAAGGAAAATTACTGAAAAAATGGATAGTCCAGACCGGGACGAATTAAAAAATTATCTCATGTGTTAACTATCGTCTGGGAGACTACGAACCAACTACCATCGGTTACAAAATACTTCAATTAATCGTTTAACGTCCCCACCAAGTGATAACTTTATTGTTGACACATTCCCACGATGAATTCTCTTAATTATGATAGCGATCCCCTCCTCTGACGACTCGTCACATCGTCTTGGGGCGCCTCGTATCAATTGACTTCTCCATTACGTCAGCAGACTATTCCAACAAATAATCGGTATCACCCCCCCTCTCTCCCCCCTGAAGGGTAACCCCATCAGTCGAGATGTGGAATGCGTCCAGTTGTGCTCGAGATTCATCGAATCGTTGACGTAATCGTCAGCTGCGTCTCATTAAGTCAAATCGTTATGAAGACGATATCGAAGTTGACGAGTGCATCGAGGGGTAAAACCTGGCCTCAATGGCTTGCTGCCATGATAAGTAAGTCTGTTGACAAATGTCAATGGTGTCGGGTCGTTTAACATTTGATTTTCATCTGCAGTTCATGTGCTGTCACTTCTCGTCGGCCTCGTCAGCGGCTGGACGTCACCGTTCCTCGCGAAGTTGACGGGGGGAAGTGAGACGTTGGTCATCTCCAAGGACGAGGCATCCTGGGTAGCTTCACTCTTCAGTGTTACTAGGCCTGTTGGGGCGGTCGTCGCGGCTGTTGTTGTGAACAAGTTCGGGGCGAAATGGGCCGTTTTGGCGAATGGTGTCCCTCACGCCCTTGCGTGGGGGTGTTTTTTCGTTCGGGAATCCGTTACGTCGATCTACGTCTCCAGGTTGTTGAGCGGTTTCGCGGTGGGAATGTACTACAGCACATTTCCGCTATTCATCGGGGAAGTGGCGAGTCCCAGGATCAGGGGGGCCCTGGTGAGCCTCGTCGCTCAGGGACTGGCTATTGGAACTCTTCTGGGGAACGTCCTTGGGGCGTACGTCGGTATGACGACGTTCGCTGGCGTCGGGATTGTCATGACCGCCATCTTCTTCTTCGGGTTCCTCCTCTTCCCGGACAGCCCACACTATCTCGTGAAGGTGAAGAGGGTGGCGGATGCTGAAGCCTCGATGAGGTTTTATAATCGTCGGGAGGACGTGGGGGAGGAGATGGAGGAGCTGAAGAGGTTCGTCGGGAGCCGTCGGGTGTCCACCAGGGAGTCGGTTCGACAACTGGGGACACCCGTGAACAGGAAGATCGTGGGGATGGTCAGCTGTGTTTATGTCTTCATGCAGCTGAGTGGACTCTACACCATCAGTCTGTACATGGAGATCATCCTGACGGATCTCAAGGTCGATGTGGTCCCTCCGGCGGTGATCGTCGTGGCGGTGGGACTCGTGGGGGTGGCCTCCGGGTTGATGTCGATGTACACGAATGATCGCGCTGGTAGGCGGACAATGCTGGCCATCTCCAGCGCTGGAGTCTGTGTCACCTTGTTTCTTCTGGGGGTCAATCAGCTACTCCTGGACCTGGGGTATGACCCGGCTGTCCTCCAGTACCTGACGATCTCTGCGATCGTTTTGTATCAGGTCTTCATGTGCGTCGGGATCATTCCCATCCCCAGTTGTCTCATGAGCGAGATGTTCCCGAGTCAGGTGAAGGAAGTTGGCACCTGCCTCGCTAACGTCACGTCAGCTGTCTTTGCTTTCATCACCAGCAAGAGCTATCAACCTCTGGTGGACGCCACGTCCCAGGTGTTTGTCTTCTGGGCTTATTCCCTGGTGGTTCTCTTCATGTTTGTGTTTACTGTTGTTGTACTGCCGGAGACGAAGGGCAAGTCCCTTCAGGACATCCAGGAGATGATGGGGAAGCCCAGGGGGGATGTCTCGGGGAGGCAGACACCCACCTCGAGGGCTGATCCCTTCGACAACTCAAGGAGAGAATTTCCGAGGCAGATGAAGTGATTGAAATGGTGGAAGGGGTGGGGTGAATGACCCGGAAGCTGGTGATGGTGTCAGTGGTGATAAGACAATCGGGGATACAGTGGGTTGGGGAGGGGTAATTGGGGTGGGGGAGGGGGGGTGGGGTAAATAATGATTATGAGGCAGTTGTTTGTGTGAGACTTCCTCGTTTTTTTTTTTATCATCGTGTTATCGTGGTGTGATGGAGGTTGAGAAGGAGATGACACCGGTGACCTTCGCATTGACGAGTGTCAAAGGTCTTCGGGGTGGGGAAGAGGGAGATCTGGATTTTTGTGGTGGGATTCAATGGAATTTGTGACGTTTAATGGTCGGTATCAGGTGAGGAAACCTTCGTTATCGACCTGGATCAGACCTTGAAGTCATGTCAGGTCGGTAATGAAGGTTCCCGCTGATGGTAAAGAAGTTTCGGGAGAGAAAAATAATAAATTTGTTAAACAAAAATGTGGTTTATTCATTCGGTAGTTGTCGTACCTTCGTAGCGAATACAAAAGTCCGAGGGCGGGGCCCTCAGGGTCGTTTAAGGGATGAGGAGAGGGGGGGGAGTGGTGGCCGTCGGTATTGCAGGGCGAGGTATCACAGAATAATAAATGTTTCGACTGGAAAAATTATTAGGCGACAGTAGATTAATTAATTCAACTCCAGAAGTCCCTAATTATCGAACGTCGGGTGATTACCGGCAGTCGGTAAGTCCCAAAAAAATTGAGGTCAAGGGATTGTTGCGAGTCAATCTCCTCGGGTGAGTCAATCCCTTCGGGATCCAATCGTAATTAATTGATGAGTCAATTAATTACGATTGAATCCCAATCAATCGTCACGTGTTACCCCCACCTCATTTCCTCATCAACATGTTCTGAATCTCCTGCAACGATTTACCCTTCGTCTCCGGCAGCTGTGTCATCGTGAACACCCCCAACAGCATCATCATCAGAGCATAAATATAGTAGACATTGTAATCAATGGAATCAATCATCAATTGATAACTCTGGGTCGTGACGAAGGCGATCAATCCGGAAATAATATTCGCGATGCAGGACGAGTAGCTCTTGATGTTCGGCGCGAATATCTCACTCAGGATCGTGCTGGGGATGGGGACAATCCCCAGGTTGATGAAGCACTCGAGGATGATGACAGACGTGATGATAAACCACTGGAGATGATTTGGATCGTAGCCGGCCTCGAGGAGCCGGTAGTGAAGGGCAATTCCAACGAGACTGACGGCGAGTCCAGTTGCTGATATCGTCAGCACGAGCTTCCGTCCAAAGGTGTCAATCGTGCACATGGCGACCCACCCCCCTGCCAGGCCGATGGTGCTGATGATGATGACAGCCATCGCAGGGTCGATGATCGTCACCCCTCCCTTCTTCAGGATGATCTCCATGTAGAAGCCGACGGTGTAGAGGCCACTCAGCTGCATCAGGACGTACACCATGATGACCTTGAAGAGGGCGATTCTGTTGTGGGGGAGGAGGAACTCAGTCACCAGGTGATTGATCGTCATCGACTGCTTGTCCTTGACGAACTTCTGGAGGGAAGCCAGCTCCACTGGAACGTCGGCGTCACGTTGGTACCATCTGATTGCCGCAGCTGCTTCCTCCATTTTGTCAGTCAACACCAGACGGTGGGATGTCTTCGGGAGCCAGTAGAATGTCATCAGGAACAGAACAGTTACCGATAGCATTGACACCGCGAATGATGGGATTGACATGTAGGCACCTGTCACGTTACCCACGACGTAACCAATCGCCATTCCGTTGGCTATGGTACCAACTAGGGCACCACGAATCCTTGGATTGGAGATCTCACCGATGTAGAGGGGGAATGATATGAAGAACATACCAGTTGCTACTCCACCGATGAATCTTGATGCGTAGAGCCAGCTGACAGTGTCTGCCACTGCTAGACAGACCAAGCTGATCACTTGGACAACTCCGATGTGAAGGGCGGATGTCTTGCTGCCGGTTAACTCAAGATCAACAGCACCAACTAGACCACCAACAGCACGACCGATATTCAGGAGTGATGCCACCCATGATCCTTGGGATTTTGTCATGGGAATTGATGTCCTGGTGTTGTCCAGGAGGATCGCTAGGGATGGAGATGTCCAACCGGTTTCTACACCGCAGACGAACGCCATCATGAAGACTGAAATGTGGTTTTTTGTGAGTCTGGGGGTTGGTGGTGGGGGGGGAAGGGTCGGTTCGATGTTGGGGAGGTCCTTTCGTCTGGTGGTGAGTTGGGGTCGGGGTGGTGGGGGAGTTCAGGTGGATTGGGATTGGGGCCTGAAGGGAGTGAAGGGACTGAAGGGCCTGAAGGGACTGAAGGGCTTGAAGGGCCTGAAGGGACTGAAGGAACTGAAGGGACAGCGAAGATGTTGGGAATTGGAAGGGACTGAAGGGACTGAAGGGACTGAAGGGCCTGAAGGGAAGTTTATATAGCGTTCCACATTTCTTGTGACGTCAAAGGAAATCGGTGGATAGGATTTTGGATGAGGTAGGAAGGGGAACAGGATAATTCTCCATAATTTTGCAAGAAAAATTACTGAAAAAATGGATAGTCCAGACCGGGATTTGAACCCGGGACCTTCCGATTATGCATCGGGTGCTCTCCCAACTGAGCTATCCGGCTCCTAGCCATTTATTCCATTCACTTTTCTTGCCTATATGGAGCACATCTTCAGGCACTGAAGGGCCTGAAGATGTTGGGAAGTGGAAGGGGTGGGTTTAATGAGAATATTTGATTTGATTTCGGGATTAGGGAGGGATTAGTAGGAATGTCTGATTGTGGGACTTAATAAGTCCCCAATTAAGTCTCAAGTCTTTGATTGTGATTTTATTTTGGGAATGATTTGCAAGTTTTTATCGGATTCCTCGACGTTATTTACCTTCAGGACACGTTAAAAATAATAAAGGCCCTTTTAGTCTAGTCCCTCATTTTTTTTAGTCCCCATAAGGCCCCAAATTCCAGTCTTCAAAGTAAATGAGTCTTTTTCGTCGGTCAATAAACCAATTTTCTCGGTCCACAGGCGACTTAAGTCAGTCTTACCCTCGTACAACACCACCCTGGGCCCAAAATGGGCCCAATCCTAAGTCCCAATCCCCCCACTCACTCCAATCAATTTTTTTTTTGTTTTCACGTCTTGTTATGATGTGATTTGCAAGTTCTGGTCGTTCTGTCGTTAATTAAATATATTTGGGACTTATATGGTATCACTTACTTTCAATAGCTGCTATCCATTGGGGCCAGCTGCCACACCTCACTAACATACTCGTCATGTTGAACTCTCGTGATGCCTTAACGACACTGACACCACATAATTTTAACCGAAAAAATCCAAACTCATTGTGACAGTGAACAGTAGTTTCATTAGTGCTCGTTGATTAGATAAAGTCCCATTCAAATAAACGGGACTATCAACTTTGTAAATGAAGACACATTACGAGGTATGTACCCAAGGTATTTACTGATTACATACCCAGACGAGCGTAAATACCCCGGAAACATTCCCCAGTATTAAATAAATCGTCACGTTAATGACGATGACAGTGATCATATGATAAGAGTCATATGTTGATGTGGAAACGATTGGTCGATTGTTAAAGTCATTATGTCTGGGATCGACTTAATCGATTAATGAAGATTTTTTTAAAAATTCCAAACGGTTTGGGGACAGCTTTATGTTCATTAAAGTCGATCGTCGATTGGGCCCTAAATTTCCTGGTGAAATATTATTATTATTGTGCGGTTTTTATTGTGATTATTGTTTGTTGAAGTGGGGAGGAGGTGAGGGGGTGTGACTGGGAATTAATTGATGGGATGGGCCTGCTCTGGAGGGGCCTGATGGGCCTCAGTCGGGGCCTGATGGGGTTGAGGACCGCAGGGAGTCGATTTGAGACTGATTAGGGTGGGGTATGTGGGGTTGATTTGGTTGTGGTCTGTGGGGCCTCATTTTGGGCCTTAATTTGGGCCTCATCGGTTTTGGGCCCGTTGGGGTCCCAATCTGGGGATGATATGGATTTTTTTATGGGGAAAGGGGTGACTGCGGGGTGGGATTAGTAAATGTGTAGTCGGTTTGGGGACTGACTGGCCCAAAACGAGGGGATGACGTCCGAAAATTATTGTAGAATGGGGAGAGAGAGCTTTAGGGGGTGGAAATGTTTAAATATTTTTATATCTAAAAATGTAATTAATTATTTGACTCGTGGGGCTCTTCATGAGGTATCTAATTACGATAATTATAATTATAATTATTATTTTTGTAGGTAATTTAATTAATTAGACATTTTTTTTAGGTGAATCTCCGGTCAAGGTCAGGTTTGTCGGAATTAGGTGACTGGGGGAGGTGGAGGTGATCAGGTTCGCATTTTATTGAACCTCATTATCGTGTTCAAGG